>NW_024423343.1:90930002-91039352 GCF_017311325.1 Ursus maritimus | reverse complement strand
TCTATCTATCTATCTATCTATCTATCTATCTATCTATCTATGATAGATGAGAGAGATCATTCCTATAAATGACATACTTTTTTTAAATGGATCACTTTTTTTTTTTTTTAACAGTAGAGCAGATCAACGAAACTAGAAGCTGGTTCTTTGAAAGAATTAATAAGATCGATAAACCACTGGCCAGACTTATCCAAAAGAAAAGAGAAAGGGCCCAAATTAATAAAATTATGAATGAAAGGGGAGAGATCACAACTAACACCAAGGAAATAGAAAGAATTATTAGAAATTATTATCAATAACTATATGCCAATAAATTAAGCAACTGGAAGAAATGGATGCCTTCCTGGACACTTATAAACTACCAAGACTGAAACAGGAAGAAATCGACAATCTGAACAGACCAATAACCAGTAATGAAATTGAAGCAGTGATCAAAAACCTCCCAAAAAACAAGAGTCCAGGGCCACATGGCTTCCCAGGGGAACTCTACCAAACATTCAAAGAAGAAATAATACTTACGCTCCTGAAGCTGTTTCAAAAAATAGAAACAGAAGGAAAATTCCAAACTCGTTCTATGAGGCCAGCATTACCTTGATCCCCACACCAGGCAAAGACCCCATCAAAAAGGAGAATTACAGACAAATATCCCTGATGAGTATGGACGCCAAAATTCTCAAAAAGATCCTAGCCAATAGGATCCAACAGTACATTAAAAGGATTATCTATCATGACCAGGTGGAATTTATTCCTGGGATGCAAGTGTGGTTCAACATTTGCAAATCAATCAACGTGATAGAACACATTAATAAGAGAAGAAACAAGAACCATATGATCCTCTCAATTAATGCAGAAAAAGCATGTGACAAAATACAGCATCCTTTCCTGATTAAAACGCTTCAGAGTGTAGGGATAGAGGGAACATTCCTCAAATTCATAAAAACCATCTATGAAAAACCCACAGCAAATATCACTCTCAGTGGGGAAAAGCTGAGAGCTTTTCCCTATGCTCGGCTTTTCCCTATGATGCCCACTTGCACCACTATTGTTCAACATAGTACTAGAAGTCCTAGGATCAGCAATCAGACAACAAAAAGAAATAAAAGGTATTCAAACTGGCAAAGAAGAAGTCAAACTCCGTCTTTGCAGATGACATGATACTGTATGTGGAAAACCCAAAAGACCCCACCACCAAATTACTAGAACTCATACAGCAATTCAGTAATGTAGCAGGATACAAAATCATTGCACAGAAATCAGTTGCTGCTTCTATACACTAACAATGTAACTGTAGAAAGAGAAATTAGAGAATCGATTCCATTTACAACAGCACCAAAAACCATAAGATACTTTGAAATAAACCTAACCAAAGAGGTAAAGGATCTAGACTCTAGAAACTATGGAACACCTACAAAAGAAATTGAAGAAGACACAAAAAGATGGAAAAACATTCCATGCTCATGGATAGGAAGAATAAACATTCTTAAAATTTCTATGATGCCCAGAGCAATCTATACTTTCAAAACCATCCCGATCAAAATACCAATGGCATTTTTCAAAGAGCTGGAACAAACAATCCTAAATGACATATTCTGTAACTGAACTAATGACAGTTTGCTCCTTGGTGAGTCACAGATAGAAACTATACCAAGTGGAGCTGTCACACAAAGGAAACTTTATTTGCAGCAAATAAGGAGATTACAGGGAATAACTTCCAAAGCCATGACTCCCTGAGCAAAGGTGAATGGGTTCCTCTTATTTAGGGTTAGTTTGAATATTTAGAAAGGGGAGCCTTGTCATTATATGTAGGGGTAGGCATAAGGTCACATATGGCCTTAAAGAAATACGCCTATACAGACACTGTATATTACGTAAATGAGGCTTGTGCTCCTTCTTGGACAGAGATTTTAGTATTATAATGACATAAAGGTAATAACCGTCAGTCATTCCATGGATCACTCCATGGTCCATCTGTGCAGGGGCATGAGTGGGGGCTAAGCTCAAACTGGTTTAGGTGGTCTGGGCTGGCAGGCAGCTCTCTGTCCCTATTGCTTGAGGGGTAGTTTGGTTTCCATCACCAGATGCTATGCCCACTGGGTCTTTTGCCTTAGTTAAGAGATAAACTGGAAAGAAGAGCTTAAGGAAAAATATGGGATAAAGGTTGGTGCATATAAGCATGTGAGCAGTAATGATCAGGTCTTGGGGTCTAGCTGGTGACAATTTTACTGGGTTTACCCAAAATTAAACAAAGCTAGAAAGTAAAGCTAATAGTATTATAGACTTTTAAAAAGTTGTTTTCATGAAAGGTGATTTCATGGAAGTTTGATCGTAAAACAGCTAATCTAATTCTTTTAAAATTAAATTCAATTTTCAAAAACATTTTCAATTTCTTTCTAAACTCTGTCTACTGGTCATGTCAATAAAGTAATCAAATTTGTACTACCATAGCATAAGCATGAATAAACCTTATTTGGGTATTAAAAATTATAACACAGAGAATATATAGAATTTTAAATTCTAAATCTTCTCCACGCTCGCACAGGGATGCTTAAAAATCACTAATAGGAAAAAGACACCACCTTAAACCCATGGTCACTAAACAATATTAAATTTATTCAGCTATCCTACTGCAGTGATGGTCAAGTGCATGTACTATGGAGCCAGACTGTCTGGGTTCAAATCCTGCCTCTATTATATATAATCTGAGTCCCTGAGCAAGTCACTTAAACTCTGTGCTTTAGTTTCTCTATGTATAAAAGGGGCAAAAGGTACCTACTCCTCATGGAGTGGTAGTGAGAGTAAACGACTTAGTCCATAAAATATGCATGGAATAGTGCTTGGCCCATGGTATGCACTATAAAAGTGTTAGCTCTTATTATTGCTGAATTTTGCCAGCAAACTGCAAAAACAATTTCAACCTTTACTATTTTCTTCGAAATCAGAACCCATGCCTTTGGCCCTCAAATGTCCCACTGCACAGAGAAAAGAGAATTCAACATCTGAAAATGTTTACCTTTTGTTACTTCACTCATCCTCATTTCCTTTCCTTTTGTAAGGAGAGAAGTAAGTATTTCTTCTTTTCTCTAAGGCAAATCTCTCCATCTGTGATTCCAAACTGAANCATTCCTGCTACCTCAAAAACCTTACACCACTCTTCTTTCTCAAATGGATATTGTTCCATCTTTATTAACCCTTCCTTCATGCCACATGGCCATATAGCTAACATACTCTCTTTCTTCCTCTAAAATGATAACATTATTGTTTTATTTGTACTTTATTATTACTGACAATTTCCTTATCAACGAACAAAAGGCAGAATGTGTCCAGTTTAGAGTTAGAGTCCCTTTCCTACACAAAAGAGCTGGCACAGGATAAGGTACTGTTCAGGCTGACAACATCCCAGGCCCTGTGCAGCAGGGAATATTCTAGCGACCTTATTATACATCACTGCATATTATAAATAGGATTCTACCTGTGTTAAGCTGCTGAGGCAAGACAGCAAAGAGGAAATGCACTCTGCCTAATGGAAACGTGTTTAGAGCAGTTTGCCTTCTAAAATGTTTTCAAGGCACTGAGGAATGCTGTCATCCCCAAAGTGACAGGAAATGTAAAATTATGGGTTGGTTTAATCGTTTTCATAGAAAAGGTACTGGCATTTCTCTTAAAATGGTTTTCTCTAAAAATTAGGTGTTGCAGTGTACCAGAAAATAACTGAGGATTGGCCAAACCATACCATTTATATCTGTCTTTTTTCCCTAGAACAGTACTATGCTGACCCTAAATCTAAAGAATTTGTTTATTTTTTTCTTTTTTCTTTCTTTCTTTCTTTCTTTCTTTCTTTCTTTCTTTCTTTCTTTCTTTCTTTTTTTTTTTTTGTGGTGGGAAACAAAGCAAAGTTTATTGAGTGATAGCAAAGTGATAGTACAAAGCTCCCAAGGAGGGAGGAGATCCAAGAGGGTTGCCCAGAATTTGTTTATTTTCATCCATTGTATCCTCAACAAATATTACAAAGCAATAAAAATAATGATAGAGATGAAAAAAGTAATTCTAATGATCTGAGATCCTTCACTAGTTGACTTTTTATCAGTAACACTGATTATTTTACCTTCAGTTCCTTGGTTTAGTATCACCACTGTTAGCCTGGAATACCAGTGTGGCTACTCACTGGATTCCCTGCATACAGGCTTGTTCCTTCCAATGCATTCTCCACATAGCTACAGTTCTTTTTCTAAGGCACAAATCCAATCATTTTACTCTACTCCACTATACCTAATTGCTCAGAACTCTTAGGATAAATTATAAACTATGAAATGTGACCTTTTATGATAGGGTTACTGGTGTCTGTGATTTCCAGCCTAGTCTCAGAATTCCTTCCTGACACTTAATGCTTTAGCTACGATGACCTACTTTTGATACCCTAAAGTATGCTATTTCTGGTTAATCTTTGTGAGTTTGGACAAAGTATTCATCTATTTTGACATACACTCCATCAACGCCATCCCCTCCCCATTTCATTCCCCTCCACTCTAGTTTGCTAACTCTTCCTTGTTCATTCCTTGGGATGTCTTTCCTGAGCTCCCAAGAGTGGGCCAAGTGTTTTCTCCCAAGTGCTCCCACAACATCCTGTTTTTAATTTAAATATTAAATATACTGTGCTGTATCTGAACATTTATTTTACTGTCCTCTCCAACAGACCGCTAGTTCCTTGAGAGGGAAACACTGTACCTTGTTCACCATTCCTCCCTATCACCAAGCACGATCCTTGCTAAACAATAGGCACTCAATAAATATCTGTTGAATAAGTCATGAAAACACTTAACCAAAGAAAGGAAGTCTTAACGTTAGTATGCCAATGCCATAGTAGCCAACTGATAAACTGAGGTATTTCAAAAGTCCATTTATAAATTGTTTTGGGAATACTCTGAAACACATTTTCTCATAGAAACAATATTACATATAGTCTATAACTAGGTACTTCTCCCAAAGTCTATTTAATCTATAATGTAAACTGTGTTATTTACAGTTACTATAGACCCTGACTATGGGATATCATCACTAACGTTTCTGGGGAAAATGTATTAAGAATTCCAGCTCAGTAATGCCATGAACTAATGATTTCTGGCTGCAGCCCAGGAATAAAAATATATAGTTCCACTTTACATAGGTGATTGAGGACAGAGGTTCTAATAGGGAGGGAATGAAAAATGACTAAAATAGGAACTGGAGTAGCAAGGATTGGTCTTCTGCTGCCATTAATCTTTGGGATCATATTCCAATCTTGGGACAAATGACTTTTCATCTCCTTTCTTTTCTTTCAAGGACCATAGGAGTTAGGTGCAAACTTTGTGTTGACTATTGACATTTCTCTGACATCCAACTAGAGTTTCTCACCACAGACAAGTAATTATCTAAAAGGTTCTCATATACTCTTTTTCCTTAAGCAAGCTTCTGTACTCAATTAAGTACTAAGAAAGCTAAGCTAAGCTAAGCAAGCAAACAAACAAACAAAAAAAACCCCAGCTATTAAATCTAGGAAAAACAACAGTTGTCAAGTAAAAGAAATGTAATTATAGCTCAACTGTGAAATGTTTAACAAAGTCATTATATTGTAAACAATGAACACTGATCAAACCAAAATTTTTAACATGGGAAAATGGAGCAGGGAGAAATGTATTGCAAATATTTTCTTCCAACCTGTATTTTAGATTTTCAAAACAACGTGTTTTGTATACCATACCTTTTAAAAAACACCGTAAGTTTAAACATTTTGAGTCCCATTTTTTCCCTTTAAAGTGTTTTTTGCATCCTACCTAAAAAAAAGTCTCTACCCAAAGGTTGGCAATATTTTTGTGTATGTATACGATTAAAAGTTTTAAAATCAAAGTGCCTGGCTGGCTCAGTTTGTAGAACATGTGACTCTTGATCTCGGGGTCATATGTTAGAGCCCTATGTTGGGCATAGAGTTTACTTTAAAAAATAAATAGATTAAATCTTTAAAAAATAGTTTTAGAAATCAGTTTTTTAAAAGATTTACTCATTTATTTGAGGGAGACAGAGAGAGACAGAGAGAGAGAGAGTGAGCATGAGCAGGGCGGTGGGGCAGAGGGAGAAGGAGAAGCAGGCTCCCCACTGAGCAGGGAGCCCGATATGGGGCTTGATCCCAGGACCCTGGGACCATGACCTGATCCAAAGGCAGACGTTTAACCTTTTGAGCCACCCAGGTGCCCCATATAAATCAGTTTTTATATTTAAGTCTATAACCCACTTCAAGTTCATTTTTTTAAAAAAAGATTTATTTATTTATTTGACAGAGAGAGAGAGATAGTCAGGGAGAGAGGGAACACAAGCAGGGGGAGTGGAAGAGGAAGAAGCAGGCCCCCAGAGGAGGAGCCTGATGCGGGGCTCTATCCCAGAACACCGGGATCATGCCCTGAGCCGAAGGCAGACGCTTAACGACTGAGCCATCCAGGCGCCCCCACTTCAAGTCAATTTTTATGAATGGTGCAAAATAATGGTCCAAGGTTCATTTTCCCCCCTATGGACATCCAGTTGTCCTAATATTATTTCTTAAAAGGCTATCATTTCCCATTGAGTTATCTCATCCCCTTCCCTAACATCAATTGACAATCTATATGAAGGTTTATTTCCAGACTCTCTTCTCTGGTTCACTAATCTAAATGGCTATCCTTATGCCAATATCACAAAGTCTTAATTACTGTAACTTTATAGTAAGTATTTACATCATGCAGTGTGAATCTTTCAACTTTGTTCAAGATTAATTTGGCTAAAATAAGTTCTTTGTGCTGCTTCACAAATTTTACTTTCAGCTTGTTAATTTCTACCAAACACCAGGGATTTTGATTAGCATTGCATTGAAATATAAGTTAATTTACAGAGAAATGGCATCTTAACCATCTTAACAATATTGAATTTTCCAATTCATGAATGTGATCTAACTTGTCATTTAAGTTTGCTTTATATTCTCTAGATGATGTTTTGTAGTTTTCAGTGCGTATACTTTGCTTAATTCATCCTAAAGAAGGTCATGTTTATTGATGTTATTGTAAATTGTATTTTTTAATTTCAGTTTCCAATTTTTCATTGCTAATATATAGAACTACAAATGATTTTTGTATATTGAACATGAATGCTGAGATCCTGATAAATTCACTCAGTTCTAGTGGTTTGAAGTGTTCTTGGATTTTACATGTGGACAATCATGTTGTCTCTAAATATAGATAATTGTACTTATTCCTTTTCAATCTGTGTATTTTATATTTGTTTTTCTAGCCTTATTACACAGTTGTAAGACGAAGGTTGAACCAAACAGTGTTGAACACACGTGGTGAGAACAGACTCTCTTGCATTGTTCCTGATTTAAGCGAACAGCATTCCATCTTTGAGCATAAAGTATTATGTTAATTGTTAAGATTTTCATAAATGCCTTTTATTTGGAGGATAAAATCCCTTTCTATTCCTAATATGCTGAAAGGTATTATCATAAATGAACGTGGCAAGGCAACTGTTTGAGCTCTGAGGTTGAGGATAAGGGGGTGTGCTACTGGCTGAGAATAGTCGGATAGGACTGCTGCTTGGTTCTCGGGTACCAAATGAGGCTGTAGAATGGGCTCCACGGTAATCTTGGCTTGAGCATTGCTTCCAGATGTTCTCACCAGTTCCTCTGGTCAGATGTGGCCAGAACACATTCTCTACAGCAAATGGAGCTATGACTTACCTCCTTGCCTGGGCATGGGGAAACTGGGCTGTAGGGCTGGCAAAAATCCTCATATGAGGTTCTGAATCAAGCAGATCTGCACCCTGCCAAAGCTCCCTGGTCTGAGTATGCCACTGACTTGGCTCTGCACACAAGCAGTCACCCATGGGATAATAACTTGGGTGCTGCAGGTACAAACTCAGTCTGCCGAGATTTATGTGCTGGTTATTGCAAGCTCCTTTAGGCTTCTCTGTCACTGTCAATTTCTCAGTGGTTGAGCTTCACAAACTCTCCTGCAATCCCCACAGATAAAGATCAGAGTACTAGAGTGCCTGAGTGGCTCCGTCGTTGGGCGTGTCTGCCTTCGGCTCAGGGCGTGATCCCGGCATTCTGGGTTCGAGCCCCACATCAGGCTCCTCCGCTGGAAGCCTGTTTCTTCCTCTCCCACTCCCCCTGCTTGTGTTCCCTCTCTCTCTGGCTGTCTCTATCTCTGTCAAATAAATAAATAGAATCTTAAAAAAAAAAAAAAAGATCAGAGTACTGGCTCTGGGAGAGCAATCCACAATGCCAGGTAGTTGGGTGGGGTGGAGTGGTTGTGGTGGTTTATCCCCACAGATTTTCTTTTCCTGCTGGAGAAGCCAGAGGCTCAGGGTGGGATCTCCCTGAGTGGTGCTACATTGGCCTAGGGGCATGGCAATGGGGTCAACATGTAGCCACTACTCTTACCCTAGTAATGCCATCTGTCTTGGTTATTAGGGTACAGGGATGTGTCTCAGTTTCACCCCTGTGTTCTAGGATTTCCTAGGGATATCTTCTTCCTGAATAGGTGCTAGTTATTGTTCTTGTGAGGGGAAGCAAAGTCAGGAACAACAAGAGTTGTCATCTTAGTGATCTATAAATTTCCTCTAATGCTGGTAATAATCTTTGGTCTGAAGTCTACATTATCTGATATTACAGTTCTACTTCACCTTTCCTTTGATTATTGTTTGCATGGTATATCTTTGTTCATCCATTTATTTTCAACTTTCAGCCTTCATACTTAAAAAGAACTTTTTGCAGATATCATATGATCTATACAATATGATACTTCCTACTATCTACTTGGTGGGTTTACATCATTTCTATTTAATTAATTATTGACAGAACTAGGCTAAAACCTAACACCTTGTTGTCTTCTGACTAACCCATCTGTTCTTTGTTCCTTTCCTTTCTTTTCTACCTTCTTTTGGATTAACTTAGAATGTTTTCTACATTAGGTTACTATATTGTGTCCACTATATGTACATTTTAAAACTTTTCATTGTGAAATAATTTTAGACATACCAAAGGTTGCAAGAATAACAGAGTTCCTGCATAGCCTTAATGTAGCTTCCCTAATGATAATTTCCTATACAGTACATATCGTGTACATTTCCATAGTACAATATTTTGACCAGGAAAATTACATTCATATAATAATATTTTCTATCACTAAATTCCATTGTTTTGAAAATGTTATAAATATGGTGTCATGATATATGAAAACTTTTTAGACTGGCTTCTTTCAATCAGTATAATGCCTTTAGATTCATCCAATTTGTTGTGTTTATCAATAGTTCATTCCTTTTAATTGAGTATTCTATTGTATGGATATACAACAATTTAAGGACATCTGGATTATTTCCCAGTTTTTGGCTATTATAAATAAATTCCCAGAAAGAAGTCTGTGTAAACCTAAGTTTTCACTTCTCTAGGATAAATATCCAGGACATTTAGATTTTTTATGATTACACTGTATCATCTCTATTGGCTTATAAGCTCATTGGAATACTTTTTTTAGATTCTGTTTATTTCTAGCATTTCCATTTTACTGTCTTTAAAATATTCATATTTCTTCTGAAATTCCCACCTTTTCATGCATATTGTTTATCTTTGCTACTAGATCATATAACATTATTCATAGCTTCCTGAGAGCCCTTGTCTAATAGTTCTACAGTCTAGGTCATTTATCAATTTGACTTTATTGATTGCTTTATCTTTTGAAAATGGTTTTTTAAAGTTGCTTTTTTATTTAGTTCATAATTTCTATTATGTGCTAGGCATTATGTGTAGAAGAACAGGACACTCTGAGATAATTGATATTTACACACCCAGAAATGGGCTTTTTTTTTTTTTTGGTCAGGGTGATAGTGTGGGAAGGAGACAATCTAGTCACTACTGCGTTTTATTTAGGTTCCCTTGTATTTAGATTCTCTTTTTGTTACATTTACCTCTGGTATACTACAAACTGAACTCTCCCAGCAACAGGATGCTTCTACCTTGTGATAATGTATGCCATGGGTTTTTCTTTTTTTAAAATTTAATTTAATTTAATTTTAATGTTTTTTTATTATATTATGTTAGTCACCATACAGTACATCCCTGGTTTCTGATGTAAAGTTCAATGATTCATTAGTTGCGTATAACACCCAGTGCACCATGCAATACGTGCCCTCCTTACTACCCATCACCAGTCTATCCCATTCCCCCACCTCCTCCCCTCTGAGCCATGGGTTTTTCTAAGTATTCCAGCTGTACTCTGAGTTTCCAGCAGTTCCTGCATGCCTGCACTGAACACAGGTGTTTCTCTCCCCCAGGTGTAGAACTTATCTTGATGGTTTCTCAGTGTTAAGTTCTTGGTAGGGGGCAGGGGACATCTTAGGTCTCCAGAACCAATTCCATGTAAGGCAGGCCCCTGGATACAGCTGAGACTTAAAGGTGGCACTTTCCTGGAGTTTCTGCCTCTCTCCCTGACACCACACTATGTCTGTGGAGTTTCCTGCCTCAATTCTAGCATTGCTGAATCTCTGTCTTATAACAGTCCACGGTCCTAATTTCAATAGGGTTTTCCACCTAGTCTGCAGGGCAGATAGCTTTTGTTTTGAACCAGCACCCAGGAGCAATTTCACCTAGTATGAGAAAGGGTTCTGGAAGTAGATAGGGTATTGTGCTTGTGCTCCACTAACAGGGCTGCTCTATGATCTTCTAGTCACACCTGGTACAGGCCGAAGGAAATAAAGCTTATGAGTGACTGTGGACTTACTGTGTCAAGATACCCTGTTATTCTGAATAGTCATGATAGCCCATGCTCAGTCTTTATAATTATCTTAAAATTTTAGCCATTTTTTTGGGTCCACTTTTATGGTAACCACCCTCATCCTAACCTTGCTCTGCCAGGTAAAAGATTTTCATATGTGTCATTTCTCCTCTCAACAAATTCAATAAAATAAGAAAATTTTCTGAACCTAAAAAAGGGTATCTATGAAAAACTTAAAGATAACATCATTATTAATGGTGAAAGGCTGAAAGCTTTTCCTCTAAGAATGGCAGCAAGGCAAGGTTGTTCAATCCTATCACTTCTATTCAAAATTGTATTTGCATTCCCTCACTGTGATAGGCAATAAAAATAAATAAAAGACATACAGATTACATGCATAAAATGTTTTTAAGTGTAGACAAAAAGATGTTTTATGTAGAAAATCCCAAAGAATTTACAAAAAATCCATAAAAATTGATGTTAGTTCAGCAAGGTCAAAGGATAAAAAGTCAATAAACAAAAATAGACAATAATTCTATATTTACCAATGAAAAAGTTGAAATTTAAATTTAAGAAATATTTATAGGATATTTGTCCAAGATGGTGGGAGGTAGAAGACCTTAGTTTTGTCCAGTCCCTGGAATTCAGCTAGAAAGCTATCAAATCATTCTGAACACCTGCGAACTCAACCGGAGATCTAAAAAAAAAAGTTACTGCAATTCTACAAATAGAAAAGCAACCACTTTCGGCAAGGTAGGAGGTGCGGAGAAGTGAATCTGAGGCAATATATTGGAAGATAAACCGTGGGGGGAGGGAGCATCCGTAAGCTTGCTACCGCAAAGTGACATAGCAGTGGGGTGCAATATTGGAACTTTTACAAGTCTGCTTCTGTGAGCAATGTCCCTGCCTGAAAGACACTCAGGTAGCAAAGCAAGGCAGAATCATAGGTGGGACAGTGTGGTCTCAGGATCCCCCGGGTCATAGAAAGAAGGGTGCCTGAGTGTGGCAGAGCTCCCAGATATCACAGCGGGGAAGCCAGTGCAATCAGTGAGCCCAGGAGTGGGTTTTCAGCTCAGTGTTGCCATAAGCCACAAACCGAGGCACGGTTGGGTGACTGGCCCAGTAAGCAGCAGAACAGGGAAGACCCCCCCCAACTCCCCACCCTCACTGACCTCCCCCCCGGAGGAGCAGCATGGATGTGCACTGCAGGAGTCTGCAGTTTGGAGACTCAAAGTGGGGGTTCACGTGCCTGAGACAGAAACACTCTGTCACAGGCTGGGTGAGTGCGTATGAAGACAGGGAGACAGGTGTGACTGACTGCTTTCTGTGAGGATGCACTGAGGAGTGGGGGGGTGGGGCAACAAGCTTTCAGCTCTGGGGCTGGAGATTGGGAGGCTGCCATTTTCATTCCATCCTTTAAAGCAGCATGGGAAGCCTTCAGGGAACAAAAGCCACATGGAACAATCTGGAGCTGCTTACACTTAGCCTGGCCCACAGGCAATGGTGGTAAAATTCTGCCTGGGCAAAAACACCTGACAATCAGCACAACAGGCCCCACCCCCAGAAGATCACCAAGAACATCCAGCTAAGACCAAGTTTGCCAATCACACAGAACTGCAAAACTCCAGCCCTAGGGGAAAAGATTATGTAGAATTCAGGTAACTTTTTTTTCCTCATGATTCTTTAGTCTTCCAATTTTAATTTTTTTCTTTTTCCTTTTCAACCAATTTCTTATTTTATCAACTATTTTTAAAGTCTTTTTTAATTTTCACTTTTACAGTTATATCCTATCCTTTCATTGTATTTAATTTTATTTTTGTATGTAAGTTTCTCCTTCTTTACAATTTTGGGATGTAGTTTCTTCTGAAAAACATACCAAAATACACCCAGAATCTCATGTATTGCTCTGTTCTATTTACCTGTCTGTTAATATTTTTTGTTTTTGGTCTCATAATTTTCATTTTTATGCTTACATTCTATCCTTTCATTGTATTTAATTTTATTTTTGTATGTATATAAGTTTTTCTTTCTTTACAATTTTGGGGTGTAGTTTTCTAACAAACAGATCAAAATACACACAGGATCAACTGTATTGCTCTGTTCTGTTCACCTGTCTGATTATATTCTCTTCTTTCTCTCTCCTTGAATTTTTTTTTTTTTTCATTTTTGGGTCTCTTCTGATTTGTTTAGTGTATATTTCCCTGGGTTCATTGTTACCATTATAGTATTTTATTCTTTCGTTCATCTATTCTGTCATTGGACAGAATGACAAGATGGAAAAACTTACCTGAAGAAAGAGAACAAGAGGCAGTACTGACTGCCAGGGACTTAATCAATATGGACATTAGTAAGATGTTAGAACTAGAGTTCAGAGTAATGATTATAAAGATACTACCTGGGCTTGAAAAAAGCACAGAAGACACTAGAGAATCCCTTACTGGAGAAATAATCTAGTTGAAATTAAAAAGGCTATTAATGAGATGCAATTAAAGATGGAAGCTCTAAATGCTAGGATAAATGAGGCAGAAGAGAGAATTAGTGATATAGAAGACAAAACGACAGAGAATAAGGAATCTGAGAAAAAGACAGATAAACAACTATTGGATCACGAGGGGAGAATCTGAAAGATAAGTGATACCATAAAGCAAAACAATATTAGAATAATTGGGATCCCAGAAGAAGAGGAAAAAGAGAGCGAGGGAAAGAAGGCATATTGGAGCAAATTGTAGTGGAGAATGTCCCTAATCTGGGTAAGAAAACAGGCATTCAAGACCAGGAGGCACAGAGAACACCCTTCAAAATCAATAAAAATAGCTCAACACTAAACACATTAGAGTGAAGCTTGCAAATTTCAGAGACAAAGAGAAAATCCTGAAAGCAGCTTGGGATGAAAGGTCCCTAACCTACAAGGGTAGAAACATTAGACTGGCAGTAGACCTATCCATGGAGACCTGGCAGGCCAGAAAGAATGGCATGATATATTCAGGGTGCTAAATGAGAAAAGTATGCAGCCAACAATACTTTATCCAGCAAGGCTGTCATTCAAAATAGAGAGATAGAAAGCTTATAGGACAAGAGGAGGCAAGATGGCAGAGGAGTAGGGGATCCTGTTTTGACAGATCCCCTGAATTTAGGTGGATATCTACCAAACCATTCTGAAGACCCAAGAAATCAGCCTGAGATATAAGAATATGTATCTGGATCTCTAAAAGCAGAAAAACGCCACCTGTCTCGAGGTAGGAAGGGCAGAGTCATGAATCTGTGGGCAGATATTGGAAGATAAGCAGAAGAGGGAGGGAGCCGCCATAAGCTGGCTCCTAGAAAGTGATATAACACTGGAGCACAAAAGCGTCCTGTGCTGGGCCAGGCAAAAACTTGCAGAGCAGTAGCAGCGGGGAAAGGGCTTTAGAGCAGCACTTCAACAGGATCCAGGAGCTGTGGCAGTGGGGGGGGGGGGGGGGGGGGGCGGCGAGTGAACCTGGGACCAGTCCCGGTTTTAGAAGCACAAAGGGCAGAGACAAGCCCGGGCCCCTGAGTCGACCGATGGCGTGAACCGCAGGAGGCTGAGGTTTTCAGCACATATACAGAAATAGAGACTGTGTGTTCTGGAGGGTTCAGAGAAGAGCAGACTGTGATTTGTTTGGGTGTGGCCATTTTTGCTCTGACACTCGGAAGAGACACGGAAAGCCGCCAGAGAACAAAAGCTCAAAAAGACAGTTTCCACGGAACCCAACCCCGACAGGGGGCAGGGCAACTCTGCCCGAGCAGGGTTGCCTGAGAAACAGCGGGGCAGGCCCCACCCCCAGAAGACAGGCTGGAAGAACAAGAGGATAACAGCCCTAGGGTTCCCATAAAACTAAAACCCCAACACCAGGGGAAAACAGTATATTGAGCCCCAGGCACTGTCTCATGGCTTCTGTATTTTTCAGATACAACTCTCTTTTTCTTCTTCTTCTTTCTTTAATGCTTCTTCGGTTTTTTCTTTTTACCTTTTTCTCATTTCAACTAAATGTTCAGTATATCAACTTATATTTCATAGTAGTTTTTTAACTTGCACTTTTTCACACCTATTTTTTTAATAGATATATGCTTTAGTGTAGTCCTTTTTTTCCTATTCAATATTACCTTTATATATATACTAGTTTTACTTTCCCTGTAATTCTGGGAAGTAGTGCCCTCTAACAAACAGAAGGAAATACACCCAGGAAGAACTGAAACACCCTACTTTGCCGACACTGAGAGATTATAGCCCCCTTCCCCCTCGCCCCCCATTTATTTTTAATTTAAAAAAATTTTTTTTTAAATTTATAAATTTTATTCTTGCGTTTCATTTTAGCTTTGTTTTTTTGGTGGTGGCTTCTGACTGCTACAGATTTCCTAGGGTGCATCTTGCTTGGGCCATGGTTGATATTTTGGACTCTGTACATTCCCTCAGTCATCCCTCAACAGAATGACTAGGAGAAGGAACTCCCAACAAAGAAAAGAACCAGAGACAATGGCCTCTGCCACAGACCTAATGGATATGGATATAAGCAAGATGTCAGAGACAGACTTCAGGGTACCAATTATGAAGTCAATAGCTAGGCTTGAGAAAACCATCAGTAGCAATATAGCATCTCTAAGGGCAAAAATGAGATCTAATCAGGTCAAACTGAGGCAAAGGATATGTACTCAGAAAACTATAGAACACTCATGAAAGCAATTAAGGAAGACACAAAGAAATGGAAAAACGTTCCATGCTCATGGACTGGAAAAACAAATAATTGTTAAAATGTCTATGCTACCTAGAGCAATCTATACATTCAGTGCGATCCCTACCAAAATACCATGAACTTTTTCCACAAAGCTGGAACAAATATTACTAAAATTTGTATGGAATCAGAAAAGACCCCAAATAGCCAAAGGAATGTTGAAAAAGAAAACCAAAACTATTCGCATTACAATGCCAGACTTCAAGCTCTATTACAAAGCTGTAATCATCAAGATAGTATGGTACTGACACAAAAACAGACACACAGATCAATGGAACAGAACAGAGAACCCAGAAATGGACCCTCAACTCTATGGTGAACTTATCTTCAACAAAACAGGAAAGAATATCCAGTGGGGATAAAACAGTCTCTTCAACAAATGGTGTTGGGAAAACTGGACAGCCACATGCAGAGGAATGAAACTGGACCATTTCTTAAAACCATACACAAAAATAGACACAAAATGGATGAAAGACCTAAATGTGAGACAGCAGTCCATCAAAATCCTAGAGAAAAACACAGGCAGCATTTGGGACCTCGGCAGCAGCAACTTCTTGCTAGACACATCTCCAAAAGCAAGGGAAACAAAGGCAAAAATGAACTATTGAGACTTCATCAAGATAAAAGTTTTTTGCACAGCAAAGGAAACAGTGGACAAAACCAAAAGGACCGACAGAATGGGAGAAGATATTTGCAAATGTCTTATCAGATAAAGGGCTGTATCCAAAAAATCTCTCGAGAACTTATGAAACTGAACACCCAAAGAACAAATAATGGGCAGAAGACATGAACAGACATTTCTGCAAAGAAGACATCCAAATGGCCAACAGACACATGAAAAAAATGCTCAACATCACTTGGCATCAGGGAAATACAAATCAAAACCACATGAGATACGACCTCACACAAGTCAGAATGGCTAAAATTAACAAGTCAGGAAATGACAGATGTTAGCGAGGATGCGGAGAAAGAGGAACCCTCTTACACAGTTGGTGGGAATACAAGCTGGTATAGCCACTCTAGAAAAGAGTATGGAGGTACCTGAAAAAGTTGAAAATAGAGATACCCTACAATCCAGCAATGCCCTATTACGAACAGAATAATTCTGAAATAAAGTAGGAGTGAACACCATGTGATTTCAAGTTTTATTAGAAAGGTGCAGTAACCAGATACTTTAGTGTTCTGTCAAATGAGATGTATAGATCAATGAAACAGACCAGAGTTCTGAAACAGATCCACACATGTATAACCAAATGATTTTTATGAAGGTGCTAAGGTGAGTCAATGAGAGAAAAATGGTTTCCAATAATGAGTATCAATTGAAAATTGAAAATCCACAAGCAAAACAAATAATCAAACAAAACCCACCCAAACCAAACCAAAATAACTAAATCTCTATGCTTAACTTTGTACCACATAAAAAAATTAAAGTAGTTCTAGACCTACCTATATAACCTAAGGATATAGCACTTTTATAAGAAAACACAGTAGAAGATCTTTGTGAACTTGGAATGAGCAAAAAGTAATCAGTACTCAAATAACAGAGAACATGAAAGAAAAAATAATAAACTGGACTGTTTCACAATTTAAAACTTCTGTTCTTTTAAAGACAATGTCAAGAAAATAAAATGGAATCTATGGACTTGGTAGGACTATTTGGAAAACACTTACATGTTAGAGGACTTGTTTCTAAAATATATAAAGAGCTCTGGGGTGCCTGAGTGGCTTAGTCGATTGAGCATCACACTCTTGATTTCAATTCAGGTCATGATCTCAGAGTCATGGGATCAAGTTTCATGTCAGGCTCCTTGCTCAGTGGGGAGTCTGCTTGAAATTCTCTTTCCCAATCCCTCTGCCCCCTGCACCACCCCCCACTCTCTTTCTTGGTAAAATCAATAAATCTTGAAAAAAAAAAGAACTCTTATAATCCAACATAAATATGGGCTTGACATGCACAGACTATATGATATATAACAGATATAAGATATCTATTATATATATAAACACATGAAAATATGCTATCATTAGACATTAGGAGAAGGGAAATTAAAATGACAATGAGATGCCAGTACATACCCTGGAAAATAGCTAAAATTAAAAAGACTGACAATACCAAGTGCTGACAAAGATGCAGAACCACTGGAACTCTCATACGTTGCGACTAGGAATGCAAAATGGTACAGTACTTGAAAAACAATTTGGCAGCTTTTTATAAAATTTAAGCTATGTCTTCCATATGACCCAACAGTCCCATTCCCAGTTATTTACTCAAGGGAAATCAAAATCTGTCCATACAAAGACCTGTACATGAATGATTATAACAGTTTTGAGTACTCATAATGGCTCAAACTGATAAGATCCCAAATGGCCATTAACTGGTGAAAGGAAAAAAACTGTTATATATCCATATACTGGAACATTATTCAGAAATAAAAATGAAGAAACTAATGACATATGCAAAACATGGATCAATATTCAAAAGCTTTATGCTAAATGAAAGAAGCCAGACAAAAGGCTACATACTCTATGATTCCGTTTTTGGAACATTCAGGAAAATATAAAACTACAGTTGTAGAAAGTAGATCTGTTACTGCTGAGGTGCAGAGGGCAGGTGTGAGGGAGATAACTACAAAGGTGCATCAGGGAATTTTTTGGGCAAATGGAAATATTCTTTATCTTGATTGTACTGGTGATTTACTCTATGTATTTGTCAAGCCTCATCAAGCTATGTATTTTAAAAGGATAAATTTCACTGAATGTGAATTATACCTCAATATACCTCACTTAAAAATTATCTTATAAAAAAATTTCAGAATTGGAAAGGAGTAACACTCATTAGCATGTCTAAGTTCTACCACGCTAGTAAAAACAAGAACGTGTGATGAATCTACTTTATATTCACACTGAGATTTAAAAACTCTAACACCTCTAATTTGCACTTTTAGACAAACAGAATATGAGCACATCTATCTCTGTAGGGAACTAGAAACAGAATACCAATTAAAAATGATTGACTTAAATAAAAAACATTATTTATAGCAATTATATAGCAAAAACCATAGAAAAATTTGATGACAAAGATGAATATATGTATGTCCTTTAAATGAGACCGTGTAAAGCATATTATATTCCCTCATCAAAGTGTATCCATATATTGGAAAAGATCAATATAGGAACAGATATAATGGTGTTTATTATATCACTGTTTACTTGTAATATGTCTGAATTTTTCCATAACAGAGTTAAAAAATTAAATGACAAAGACATGTTACAGTATGCAAATAAGCTGCTTAAATAAAAGCATTAAAATATATGAAATAATTTGTATCAAGAGAAACATATGATATCCCAGCAATGAGTACCTTGGCAATAGCAGTCTGTTTAAACAGGCGAGTAATCAACCCCATGACAGTCTCAGTGGCACCTGCATTTGGAGCTCTTATTAATTTTTCCCACTCTTCAAAACTGGTATTCAATTCCTATGTGGGAGAAAATAACAATGCTTAGAAATATGCCATAAAGAACAGAAGAACAGGGGCGCTGGGGGTGGCTCAGTCCGTTAAGCGTCTGACTTGATTTCCGCTCAGGTCATGGGATCCGGCACCAAGTCAGGCGTGGCGTTCAGCGGAAAGTCTGCTTGGGATTCTTTCCCCCTCCTTTTCCCTGCCCCTCTGCTCCTTCCCCACTTCGTACTCTTTCTCTCAACAACTAACGAACTAACTAACTAAATAAAATCTTAAAAAAAAAAAAAAAACAGAACAATTAATGCAATAATGAATTTTGTCCTACTTGTTCTCTTTTTTCTTTGTGAAGATATGAAAACAAATTCCCAAAGATACCAATGTGTTCATTTAAAAACATCAGTGTGGAGACAGGTCAGTCACATGTTCATGCCAAAGACAGAAACCAATGAAAAGCTGTGGGTGAAAGCCAAGCCTTTTGCTAATATTGTAAATCAAATGATTAGAGCTTCCCTTTAAGAAAAAACATTTTGTAAAGTAAAAATAAAAGTTTGCATACATAAGAAAGGAAACAGTGAAAATGTACACAGTACCAAAGTATTTTCATAATGAGATATGATTTCATTTAAATAAGCATAAAGACTTTAAATAAACATATTAGCTAAATAAAAATGTAATATAATCATATACTGACTCTTTTATTTTTTTTCTAATGCTAAAATGGTGGATAAAGCAAATCAGATTATTCCCTTTTACCAATAACATATTGCTCAATGTTTACAAAATGTCTACCTTAAGCTTTGAAAGTAAAATAATGCAATAAATAGTCTTTGTCAACAACGTTCTGTCCAGATTTAAAGAAATTTCAGAGAATATATAAGCTCTGTACTCCCTAAAAGTAAATGTAGATAAGGATTAGGTAAAATACAATCTTACTTTCTAATATATAGACCTTCACATCCTCCAACATGATCATAGAGTGTTCAGGTCTCAAGAAGAAGGCTATATCCAACTTATTCTAGAAGATAGCTCATACTTGGAAAAAATCCTAGAGCATGGAATATAACTTCCCTTCTAAATTATTGGGCTTTACACCCTACAGGTACTTAGAATTCTTAATACTAAATCTTTGTTGCAGTTGAAGTGCTTTTATTCTACATTGAGTGGAAGTATTTTTTTTACATCAGTAGGATACCGAATCTTCTCACATTATTTGATGACTGAAGTTAAATTCTTCCTGTTCTCTTCCGGAAATGATACAAAGCCAGTTCATATGTTCTATTAATTAATCTTATTTTAAGAAAACCGACTTTTCCTTCTATGAAATATCAACATGTATGATCTTTCATTAAAATGACTTAAAGTAAGACTTTCAATCAAACAAGCATTCTCACCTTGGCAGCTGCTGATGGAATATCAAAGGGAATACGCTGTCTGACTTTAGGGGGCAGCTGGGTTAAAACATCAGTCTTCAATCTTCTGATCATTATGTCACTTAATAGTTGATGAAGTTCATTCAGATTTGATGCCCCTCTACAATCCCACTGAGGCCTTTTACCAAAAAACCTGTTAATATGAAGAAAAACCATGTAGCCAAGCTGAATGTTAGGAATAGGAAAACCATTTATCCAGTGTTTTCCTTTTAATGATAAGGAACCATCACACTGTTCTTACTGTTATACTTCTGAATACAAATCAGTTTGTAAAAGTTCAGCTTGAGAAAGAGTAATGAGTAAGATTATACATAACTTTCAGCCATAGAAAATGTTAATTGTCTAACATACTGTTTACGATGAATTAATGCAAGGCTAGAATGAACTGATCACTGTAAGTACCACTGGCATTTTGGTTGGGCACACAAATGACAGTGTGCTTAGCAGATCTAGCCCCAACTGGGCACTAATTGCCAGGATACCAGCTAGTCTACATAATAGCCAAACTACCTAAAATATCTGCCATATCCTCTAAGAGGAGCTATCTCCCACTGAGCTATTAAGCATAGCAGATTCATCACTTGGTGATCACTTGGCTTTTGAAACCACTGGGCAGACAGTAAAGGAATTTAAAAAAAAAAGGACAGAAACTCACTATGAAAAAGAGAACAGGAAAGAAAACATAGTATAAAAAATTTCATCAAATGTTTAGAAGTCAATGCTGACAGGTAAGTGGTAGCTGACTTGGCAAAAGAAAAGCCACAACTTAAAATGCTTGCAAAAGTGATCATGTCCTCTAGACCTTTGAGAAGATTGGGAGTTGGAAGCACCAAGCACTGAGGGCAGGTATAAAGACAAGGGTTGGAATCTACTGGATCTACTGAACTTAGGTATCAAGACAGCTGGCCTACTAACATCCCCCTATCATTATGACAATCCAAAAACTACCCACAAAATTCCCAATCATCTTCTAGGGGCCCATACTATTAAAGACAGCTGGTAGAGAATAATTAAGAACAGGAAAACTCCTGTTAGGTTGTATCATGATACTGATATTAATAATTAAATGACTATCCATTTTAAAGGGATTTGTGTGTTTTAGCATAATAGTGTCAATTTGAGAAATTTGAAACTTAACATTAATTTTTTTAATTAAACATATTTTGATAACGAACACATAAGAACAGTACAGACAACATTAAAAACACGCACTTGGGGGGTGATTGGGTGGCTCAGTCAGTTAAGCGTCCACTTTCAGCTTAGGTCATGATCCCAGGGTCCTAGGATTGAGCCCCATGTTGGGCTCCCTGCTCAGTGGGGAGTCTGCTTTTTTCTCTCTCTGCCTCTCCCCCCCCCAAACTTGTGCTCTCTCTCTTTCTCTGTCAGTCTCAAATAAATAAAATCTTTTTAAAAAATGCACTTGCATGTAGAATTAATTAGAAAAGTTGAGTGAATAGATGTAACTACTATATGATAAAATGATAGACACTATTCAGTGTGATCAAAAAGAAATTCAATTCTTGCTTAAAAAAAGCGAAGTGCTAGCATTTTAAAAAAAGATTAGATTCCATAAATTATATTACTGCGAGTTGACTTCCTTTAATGTTTTATGTCCCCATATTAATATTAAAAATTCACACACTACTGAAAATGGAAAAATAACTTGCCACACCCAATTATGTCACCATTTTGTCCATTCACAATCATACACTTAGGTTCATTTTGATCTTAGGGAAAAAAAATGTAATGTTTAGAACTACCAATGATGGGAGAAAGAGGTTGGATCTTTTGTTTTTTGAGAATGAAATGTTTACAACTAAAATAAATTATTTAGCACACTCTCCACCTATGCAATACATTCTGTAGGAATACAACATGCTAGGTAGAAGTCTTCTGGCACAATTGCTCCACACTGGCATGGACAGCACACAGATGTCTTCAAACAGGCCAACCACACAGGCAGCACTTGCCTCCTTCAGAGCACTAATATTTGTGCTCTGAGACAGCATGTCCGTTTAGAAGTCAGAGCAATCTAATGTCAGATGCCACTGTACTTGTAACAGGCTTGTGACAAAAAGGTTATTTCATTCCTCCAGGAGAGGATGAACTGAGAGAAGCTTTTGTAGCCAGTTGCCTCCTGGGTGCTTTACCACTGACTGATTACAAGCCTTATGCTTTGTATGAGCCATGGTTTACAGAAATCCTTTCTCCCAACACCCTTCTCTTTAGGCTGGAGTCAAACTGCTAAAGGTTGCAATGACTCTAAAGAGTACTGGCAGGGACCATCTGGGTGTCTCAGTTGGCTAGGCGTCTGCCTTTGGCTCAGGTCATGATCCCAGGGTCCTGGGATCGAGTGCTGCATCGGGCTCCTGGCTCAGCAGGGAGTCTGCTTCTTCCTCTGTCTGCTGCTCTCCCTGCTTTACAAATAAATAAAATCGTTTAAAAAAATTAAAAAAAAAAGAGGACTGGCAGGACGACATGCTGCTGAAACTCCGCTTCAAGTTTGGGGTGCAAAGGGGAAATGAGATGGGGAGGAAAGGCTAAAAGAAATGACACCTAGAAATGTCTGGTCCCTTCCTGCTAAATTTGATGGTAACTATATACACTTTTGGAGTAGCCTATTCTTTATTTAAGCAGCTTTACTGAGATGTAATTAATAATGCCGTATAACTCATCCATTTAAAGTATACAATTCAATGGTTTCTCATATACTTTCAGATATGTGCAACCATCACCACAGTAAATGTTAGAATGTCTTCAACATCTCAAGAAGGAACCCTGTAATCTTTAGCTATCACTCCCTTAATCACTGTCCTGCCTCCCAGCCCTAAGCAACTATTAATCTATTTTCTATCTCAAAAGATTTCCCTAAACTTTCATATACACAGACTCATATAGTAGATAGTCTTTTGTGTCTACCTCCTTTCACTTTTCTTCTTTCACAGTGTTTTCAAGGTTTATCCATGCTGTAGCAGTATTCATTCTTTTTTAAGGCCAAATAATATTTCATTCTATGGAGAAACCAATATTATTTATCCATTTATCTGTTGACAGACATTTTAGTTGTTTCCAACTTTTGGCTTTTATAAATGAACTGCTGAAAACATTCATGTACAAGTTTTTGTTTGGACATAGATATTTTCATTTCTCTTGGGTATATACCTAGGTATTGAATAGCTGAGTCATATGGTAATACTACATTTAATTATTTGAGGAAGTGCCAGATTGTTTTCCAAAGCAGTTGTACCAGTTTACATTCCCACCAGCAGTGTTCAAGGATTCCAATTTTTCCAAAACCTTACCAACACTTACTACTTGACTTTTTGATTCTAACCATCCTGTTTGATTTGCATTTCCCTGATGATTAATGATGTCAAACATTTTTTTCATGTGCTTGTTGGCCATTTGCATATCTTTTTTTGAGAAATGTCTATGCAAATCCTTCGCCCATTTTTGAACTGGGTTGTTTGTCTTTTTATTATTGAATTGTATGAGTTCTTTATACATTCTAGACATGAGACACTTATCAAATATATGCTTTGTCTGGAGGCGCCTGGGTGGCTCAGTCGTTAAGCATCTGCCTTAGGCTCAGGTCATGATCCCAGTGTTCTGGGATCAAGCCCCTTATCCGGTTCCCTGCTCAGTGGGAGCCTGCTTCTCCCTTTCCCACTCCCCCTGCTTGTGTTCCCTCTCTCGCTGCCTCTCTCTCTGTCAAAAAAATAAATAAAAATCTTTAAAAAATATGCTTTGTCTGTATTTTCTACCATTCTGTGGGTTGTCTTCATTTTCTTCATGGTGCCCTTTGAAGTACAGAAGTTATTAGTCTTGATAAGGTTCAATTTGTCTAGTTGGTATTTTGTTGCTCATGGTTTCGATGTCATATTTAAGAATCCCTTGCCAAAACCAAGGAAGGAATTCACCCTTATTCTTTCTTCTAAGAGTTTTATAGCTTCTAGTTTTACATTTAAGTCTTTGACCCATTTTAAGTTGATTTTTGCATATGGAATGGGTTCAAGGTCCAATTTCATTTTTTTGCAGATGGCTATCCCAGCACGATTTATTAAAAATACTATTTTTCCCCCATTCAATCGTCTTAGTTTCTTGTTAAAAATCAATTAACTGTACATGTATGAGTTTATTTCTGGGCTACTGATTCTCTTGTTGATCTAGATATTTATCTTTGTAACAATGTCTTGATTACATTGTTGTGATTACCCTTCTAATCAGCAGAGATACTGATTGACCCTTGAGTCTATAGATATGTTTGAGGAGTATTGCCCTCTTATCAGTGTTGGGTCTTTTTGATATGAACATGGGACGTTTTTACATTAATTTAGATCTTCTTAAATTTCTTTCAATGTTTTGTAGCTTTCAAAGTATTAATTTTATACATCTTTTGTTAAATTTATTCCTAAGTATTTTATTCTTTCTGATGCTATTGTCAACAGAATTAACTTAATTTTCAGATTGTTCATTCCAAGTGTATAGAAATACAATTGATTTTTGTACAATGATATTCTGTCCTGCAACAATGCAAAAATCATTTATTAGTTCTAATAGTTTTTTAGTGGACTTTCCATATACAAGATCAAGGCATTGAAAATAGAGTTAGTTTTACTTCTTCCTTTCCAATCTTACTGCAATTATTATTCTTTTTTCCTATCTAATTGTACTGGCTAGTATTTCTAGTACAAAGTTGAATGGAAATGGCAAGAACAGATAACACTGTCTTAGGGAAAAAATTCAGTCTTTGACCATTAAGTATGGTGTTAGCTTTGGGTTATTTGTAAACAAATGCCCTTAATCAGGTTGAAAAAAAAAGGTAATTATATTCTTGATAGTGAAAATTACCCTTACTATGGTTTTTCAGGAATAAAATACCTTCCACTGGCAGGTAAAAACTGTGTTGATGTGATTCAGGCAAATGATAAGTAGGATCTGAACTGAGACTGTAGCTGTGAGGAAGAGTGGGGTACACATTCAAGAAAGGTTAAAACAGTAGAGTCTACATGATGTGACAAATGACTGTTTATCAACAGTAGGGCACAGGGAGCAGCTGAGTTGACCTCTAGGTTTTAACATATGATGAATCTTAACCAACCAAGACTGAATCCACTGGATGAAGAGCAATTTTCAGGGATGAAGCACAGTTTTTAATATCCTGACTTTTACGTGCTGATAGTCTATAGATACACTGAAGATGCCTACTAGCTTAACACTGGTTGTAGCAGTTTGGAAATCAGGAGAATAGAATAAGTTGGAGATGTAGATACCACATGAATTTTAGAGTTAAAGCCAGAAAGGTGGTTGAAATTGGTCAGTGACAGGAAAAAAAAAAAAAAAAGAAAGAAAAGTAAAGATGGCCATTTTGCTTATCTTACCCTAGAAATTATATCTTTTATTTCCTGTATCAAGCTTTTCTCTGAATCACTGGCCTCTCTTAATATAATGAACTGGTACAGCACCACTGGAATTCATGAGTTCTAATGCATGCTGAGATTAAACACAGCAAAAAACAGTTCTACAAAATCGTTTTAAAATACACTTATATTCCACAAAGATACCACAAATATAGTCAAATTCTCAAAAAGATAAACAATAAACCAGTGATAGATGACAGTCACTTGTAAAAACTATACATGTCAATTTGTTATTTCTTAAAGGCAGATTATGACTTATACGAATAAGTGTATATATATATGTTTAGCATTATACTATATGCATGTTTTAAAATATATATTTTATCAGGAAAATATGACTAATGATGACTACTTCCTCCCCATACTACAAACTCTTATGGTTTTAAAGTGTTCTTAAAAACTCAGCTGTCCTACACCAAGTATTGTCTTATGCTTTATCAATTTTATGAGATTAGAGGATAGCCATAAAATTTCACTAAATAAGCAAATTAGTTAACAGTTTCTCTTCCTAATAACTCATACTCTCTCAATCTTCAGCCCCATGAAGCTTACGAATATATGCTCTCTTATTATCTCTTTGTTTCTATTAACTCTTTTGTTTTCTTATTTATTTCAGATGTTAAGTCCTAATATTATTTAACTTGACTTGAATACCATTAGAAGTGGACTTAATCAGCATGTGATTTCATGATGGGAAGAATGATACATATTGTTATAAAAAAAAAAAAAGGCTGACCAATCTTTCCCTGTTAGGATCTGTTTACCATCTACTTTCATTGCAGCCACATGAACTTACTTTTAACTAGAAGGCTCCCTATAGCATTATGTGGCTGTTTTTAAAATTTTAAAACTATATTTTTAAATATTTTTATTGAAGTAATACAGATACAGGGTTTAAAAAAAAACCAAAACTTCCAAACAATTTTGATCAGTAAGTCCAGGTTTTGATATATTCTCCCTGCTTCAAATTCAAGATAAGTAATATACAGAGAAAACAAAACCCACATTTGGGGACAAAGAAGATAAATGTCTCTGTAGACTACAAACAGAACAAAAATGTAAAGAGGAGAACAGGGTTGAAGACATCAATCTGCTTGTTTTATGTCTAAGAGCAGGCAGTGAGATCCAAGTACCACGGTTACAAAGTATTTTTCTGTATAGTTTCAATATACAATAAAATTTCCAAGAAACACAAATGCTGTTAATTCCACAGAATACTGTATATTTTTTTGCTTGAAATTTAACCCTGAGTTGCTTGCCAATTTGGAAAAATCATGCTGTTAACAACATGATTGTGGTAGCTGACCTGCAAACACACACAGATGTATTAGCTTACTATTCTAGAGCAAGCGTTCATAATGATTCTACACATATATCAAATTTCATTAATTATTCCCCTTTAATATCTCTGATATTCACACATACGTATCCGTCTTGTTAGAGCAGTTTTTCTCTTAGTGGTGTGTAAAATAATAGTACATATTATAATCAAGGTAGTCTTAGATTCAATAAAATCCAGTATATAAATATATGTAGTTTGCTCTTATTTTAATTGCCTTCTAGCATAGTCATTCCTATCTATTCACATCCTGAAGTACATATTATTTTATAATATGTGTATAATATGTGTATAATTTTTATTATTCATCTATGTTATACTGCGGTTTTTTTAGTGTTTTTGAACATACATGGAGAAAGAGATTACTGTAACTATGAATTTCATTTCAGTATAATAAGGGGAGCACTATACAGCATTTATTATAAAAAAAGTGAACATTAGGTCGATAAGGTTGGAAAAACACTGCTCTCCAATATAACCAATTCCCTGTTCTCATTATGGTCATTTATAGCTATTATGCAATTAATACATAAGACTTAGTTCTGAGGAAAAACAGTGTGTTTATGTGTATGTGTGTGTGTATTTCATGTACTTCAAACTTTAACACAAAGTAAATTTTAAAAAGCCCACAAAGAGCAATAAAGACAGACAAAAAACCCACGACATTTTAAGAAGATGAATGTATAAAATTTTCAATGCCATAAGCTAGAAAACTACAAGTATTCTAAAGGACAATGTAACTTGACATGCAGGACTACTTAGCTACAAAGATGCAAGAATGGTATAAACTTGTTGAATCAGTATGTTGTACACCTGAAACTAGTGTAACATTGTGTGTCAACTAAAGACAGAATAATGACTCTCATCACCATAAATAAAACATAAAGAATACTTCGTAAGATAAAACAGATAATAAATGGAACTCATAAAGTCAAATTGTCTTCAGTGTAATAAGTATATCCCAGTGTATGTTGGTAGGTATGAAATACACTATCTCCAACCATTCTAATCTCTCCTATATAATTCTAAGATAAACTTCCTAAAATGTAAATTATCTTGCTTAAAAACCTTCAACAGGAGACTTTTGGTTTCCAATCCAGCATGTAATGAGCTTAAAAGTCACCACTCCATCCTAGCAACAAGTAAAAATCTAAACAAACTCTTCTTAGATTTGTCAGAGAAGTGACGTCATGGGGCAAACCACTGCCCCCCAAATTGGAAAGCCATACAGGTGGATACAGAAAATCACAAGGGACCAGGGCAGAAACCATGGGCAAAAACTTCCATGGAAACCAGTGCCAGAGGAGGCAAATCTGAACTGTAATTGATGAATTCCTAGAGGCTCAGTGGGAACAACTCTGAGTTAAAAACTCTAGGGGGATCCGGTTGCAGGGGGCCCTCAGACTTGTTTGAGTTTTATCTACAGGACCTCTAGAGGTGCTTACAGTGATATAAGATAAAAATCCTCTGATGCTTCTGGCATGGAGAAAAGAAAAGGAACGATTTTGAAATATTTCAGACATTCTGTTCTTAACTAGGCCTGTATTTAAAAATAAGTATTTTACTGGAGCTTAACCTGCCAGGATTTTATTAGAGCCTGACTGCTCTAGAAGAAAGGAAATACCCAACTCCATTCCTCTCTAGCCATCCTTTCCCTNACTAAGGGGGGAAAAGCCACTGAGAAGCACTGATTGATTTCACAGATCAGGGTCATGAGTTTAACAAAAGATTGAGACCTACAGACTACAGAAGGCTTCCCCTCCCTCTACAGCTTATACCACTACATTATTAGAAGCCATTTACTGAAGTTCTTTTTACTCATTTAATCACATCCACCTTTTGCCAGAAAAAAATTACAACGAAAGGTAAAAAACAGTCTGAAGAGACTGAACAAGCATCAGAATCAGAGTTATATATGGCAAGAATGCCAGAATTTTTTAAAAAATATGATACAAATGATAAAGGTATTAATGGGAAAATTAAACAAGCAAGAATAGATGTATAATATATGCAGAGACATGGAAATTCTAAGAAAGAATAAAAAAGTGCTAAAGACCATAATAAACACTGTAACATAAATGAAGAATGTCTTTGATGTCCCATTAATAGACATGGCTGACAAAAGACTCTCTAAACTTCATGGTATGATAATAGAAAATTCCCAAACTGAAAAACATAAGGAAAAAAGACTGAAAAAAAAACATTAAAAAATCCAACTGTGGAAAAAAACTACAAAAAGTGTAATGTACATGTAATCGGAATATTAGAGAAGAAAAAGAGACTGGGACAGAAGAAACATTTGAAATAATAATGACTGAGAATTTTTCTTATTAATACCAAAACACAGAACCAGGAAGTTCAGGGAACATCTAGCAGGATAAATGTCCAAAATATCATACTTAGGCATATCATAGCCAAACTTCAGAAAATCAAAGAAAGTAAAAGGAAAAAAAAATTGTGCCTATACAGGAGCAAAAGTAAGATTTAATACAACTTCACCTCAGAAGCCATTAAAACAAGAAGAGAGTGGGAGAGAAATATTTAAAGTGCTGAAAGAAAAACTCACCAATCTAGAATTCTGTACTCTGTGAAATTAGTTTTCTTTCTTTTTAATTTAATTGATTTATTTTATTTATTTGTGAGAGGCAGAGAGAGAGTGAGCGAGAGCACAAGCAGTGGGGAGGGACAGAGGAAGAAGCAGCTCCCCTCTAAGCAAGGAGCCCAATGCAGGACTCGGATCCCAGGAGCCTGGGATCATGACCTGAGCCTAAGGCAGACCCTTAACTGATTGAGCCACCCTGGGATCCCTCTGTGAAATTAGTTTACAAAAGTCAAGAAGAAATAAACACTTTATCAAACAAAAATTAAGGAAATTTGTTGCTAAAAGACTGGCTTTGCAAGAAATACTAAAAAAAGTTCTTTAGAGAGAAGGAACATGATATAGGTCAGAGAATCAGAGTTATATAAAAGGGAAGAACACTAGAGAATAAATAAGTGAAGTTAAAATAAAAACTTTTATTTTTCTTATTCTTATCTAACAAATAACAGTTTGCTCAAAACAATAATAGCAACAATGTATTCCATTACATTCTTTTTAACTACGCTTGTAATAAGTAAAATGAATGACAGCGATCTATATTAATTCATAAGTGAAATGAATGGCAGCAATGATATAAGGGCTTGAAGGGAGGAATCAGGATTACTTTGATATTATAAGGTACCTGCACTATCACGGAAGTAGTACACTGTTACTAACCATGGTATGGCAATGACTTTGGAGATATAATACCAAAGGCACAATCTTTGAAAGAAATAATTTGATGAGTGGAACTTCACTAAAATAAAAACATTCTGCTCTGTGAAAGACAATATCGAGAGAATGAAAAGATGAGCCACAGTTTGGGCAAGATACTTGTAAAAGATACATCTATGAAGGACTGTTTTCCAAAATATAAAAAGAACTCTTAAAACAGTAAGAAATATGAACAATCTGATTTTTTAAAATGGCAAAAGATGTAGATGTAAACAGGCATCTTATCAAAGAAGATATACAGATTTCAAGAAAGCATATGAAATGATGTACAACATCATAAATCATTAGAGAATTGCAACATAAAACAACGAGATACCTACATATACCTATTAGAATGGCTAAAGTCTTAAACTAACAATACCAAATGCTGACAAGGATGTGGAAAAAAAAAATCTCATTTATTGTTAGGGGAAATGTAAAATGGTAAAGCCACTTTGGAAGAGTATTTGGCAGTTCCTTACAAAACTAAATAGTCTTACCATACATACAGCAGTCATGCTCCTTGGTATTTACCCAAAGGATTTGAAAACTCATGTCTAAACAATAAATTGCACATGAATGCTTATAGCCACAGTGCAAAACTTGGAAGGAACCAAGATATTCTTCAGCAGGTGAACGGGTAAGCAGTGGTACATCCCAGCAGTGGATTATTATTAGGCACTAAACAAGAATGAGCTACCAAGCCATGAAAAGACATGGAGGAAACTTAGATGCATATTACTAAGTCATAGAAGCCAATCTGAAAAAGCTATATACTACGTGATTCCAACTATTAAATAGTCTCAAAAAGGCAAAACTATGGAAACAATAAAAAGATAAATGGTTGCCAGAAGTTACAGAGGAAGGAGAGATGAATAGGTAAATCACAGAAAATTTTAAGGCAGTAAAACTATTCCATATGATACTATAATAGTAGATACATGCTTTATACCTTTGTCAAAACCCACAGAATGTATAATACCAAGAGTGGACCAAAATGTAAACTATGGACACAAGGTTAATAATGATGTGTCAATGCAGGTTCGTTGACTATAACCAATGTACCACTGTGGTGCAGAATTTCATAGTGAGGGAGTTTTTTACATTTGTGAGGACAGAGGGTATATGGAAACTCCCTGTACTTTCCACACTCAATTTTGCTGTGAACCCACATGTGCTCTTAAAAAATAGTTTATTAATTAAAAAAAGTGTTGGGGGAGGGATGCATATATCAGTCTCTGCCCTCCATATTCCCCAAATTCCCTTCCCAAAGCCCACTGAGTCTATGGATCTTCTTAGCTCAGAGTGCCTGTGCTGATGTCAGATTGCTTAGGATATTTTAAGTGCCCAGGGCCCAAGAATTTTCAAAGGCATAGGAGGATTTTAAAAATAGGAGAAATAGGGGCACCTGGGTGGCTCATTTGGTTAAGCATCTGCCTTCGGCTCAGGTCATGGTCCCAGGATCCAGGGACTGAGCCCCACTTTGGGCTCCGGGCTCAGTGGGGAGTATGCTTCTCCCTCTCCCTTTGCCCCTCCCCCCAATCACACTCTGTCTCTCTTGAATAAATAAAAATCTTTAAAAAGAACTTAAAAATAAAAGAAATAAAGAAACTCCAAAGCCCCCCAAATCCCCCCCAATTATTAGTTCCAAATGTCAACATCAATTCCAAAGATAATAGTATAATCACGTATACTCTGTGAAGTAATTCATGAAACCGTCACAACTCTGCAAGATAGGTAAAGTACCAGTATCATCTCCACTTTATGAACAAGGAAACAGAAGTATGGAAAGGCTGAAGAATTTGTCCGAGCTCTCAAAGATGGGAACAGCAGTACTAGGATTCGAGCGCAGTCAGAACCCAAAGTCCTGCTTGAATAAAACACATCTTTGGTATAATAATATGAAAATCATATTTAATATGGAACTTGGGATTTTGCTATGCCTGAGTTCATTTGTGTGTGTGTTTTGGAGGCAAAGGTGTACAAAAGCCAGGATATTCCAAGATTAGCAAGCATTCCGGACTTCAGGTCTTGTCCTTTTCTTTCCTAGCTCTTAATTTCCGAAATTCAAGAAACAGGAAGGTCCTCTATTTCAGACAAATGACTGAATAAAATGTAGGTTGTACCAAATATGGACTATTAAGCAACCATTCATAAGAACCAAGCATGGGTTGGTGAGAATGGGAGAAGATTTTTGCAAATCATATTTCCAACATGGGATTAATATCCAAATATATAAAGAACTCATTTAACCTAACAACAAAACAACCTGGTTAAAAAATGGGCAGAGGATCTAAGTAGACATTTTTCGGAAGATGACCAAAAGGCACATGAAATGATGTTCACCATCACTAATTGTTAGGGAAATGCAAATCAAACCCACGATGAAATAGCATCTAATACATTTGGTATGGCTATTATCAAAAAGACCAGAAATAGTAAGTGTTAAAGAGAATGGAGAGAAAAGAGAACCCTTATACTCTGTTGGGAATGTACATTGGTGTAGCTACTGTGGGATACAGTACGGAGATTCCTCAATATGTTAAGACTAGAACCATCATATGATCTAACTGTTCTACTTCTGGGTATTTATGCAAAGAATACTAAACTACTGATTCAAAAAGATATATACACTTCTATGTTCACTGCATCTTTATTTACAATAGCCGAGAAATGGATGTCCATTGATGGAAGAATGGATAAAGATGTGGTACATACACACACACACACACACACACACAAAATGGAATACTACTCAGCCACAAAAAAATAATGAAATCTTGCCATTTGCGACAACATGGATTGATCTTCAAGGTATTATGCTAAGTGAAATAAGTCACACAGGGAAAGGCCATGGCAGGTGGGAGAAATGCGTGAAGGGGATCAATTGTATGTGATGGATGGTAACGAGATTTTTAGTGGTGATACCTGTATAAAGATATCATTAATAAAATGCTATACACTTGAAACTTATATAATGCTATATTCCAATTTTACCTCAATTAAAAAAGTTCATAAATATTCCCAGATGTCTCCAAATTCAGGAAAATAACACATTTTTATTAATTAACCATTGGACATATATTTATAATGCCTTTTCTACATTTTCTACTGCTTATACTTTGATTGCCTCTTCACAGGACAACTTTGTATTATTTTCTACAAAAACAGGATAATTCAGACTTGAACCAAACACGGATGATCAAATTTCATTTTTTATTATTGTTACTTTTTAAAAGTTTCTTTCAGGTTTGTAACTTATTATCAGCATGTTGTATAAAATTACTTTTGAACTGTCAAATTTGAAAAATCTTCTATCAAGTTTCTGCCATATATCAGCTCCACAAAGTTGAAGAATTATTCACAGATTAATCCTTTGTCTCCGTACATTTCAACTTTGCTTCTCCATGATTCATATCCTTCCAACACCAGGTACCAAGGACAAGTTCACAAAGCAGTACATCTGCCATCCCTGCTCTAGGAGTATTCATGGAAGCCATTCCCACACTAATTTCACTATCAAAAACCTAACTACACGTGGAAATAACTGAGAACTACATAAATATACCCAGTAAACTCAAACTAAATGTACCTTCAATATACTTTCCTCCTACCTTGGTCCCCAAAATGCTTGCTGATACTCCAATACCAGCACACAATACAAATACCCATATAATATGTAGATATTACATTATACACACACACACACACACCCAAAATTGAACTATTCAATCTATTAATATTAAAATAGCATACTTCTATAAATATGACAGGGACACAAGATTTTCTCCTTTATTTCCTTTGAGTAACTTTAAGTTTAGAATTCATTTTTAATTGATTTTTTTCAATTTTTAAATTGTGGTAAATATATATAACATAAAATTCATCATCTTAATAATTTCTAAGTGTACAGTTCAGCAGTATCAAATAATTCATAAAAGTATATAACCCTACCACCTAATCTCCATAACTTTTTATCTTGTAAAACTGAAATTTGGTATCCATTAAACAATAACTCCTCATTCACCGCTACCTTCAGGCCCTGGCAATCTCCATTCTACTTTATCTCCCTATGATTTCACTACTCTAAGTACCTCATATAAGAGGAATCATATGGTATTTGTCTTTTGGAGACTGGCTTACTACATTCAGCATAATGTCATCAAGGTACACCCATGTTGCATTGTATGTCAGAATTTCCTTTCTTTTTAAGGTTAAATACTATTCCAATGTGTATAAACCACATTTTGCTTATCTAGTCATCCATTAATGGACACAGGGGTTGATTCCACATTTTCACTACTGTGAATAATGCTGCTACGAATCAGGTGTACAAATATCTTGTCAAGACCCTGCTTTCAATTCTTTGGATTATATCCCAGAAATAAAATTGTTGGATCATATGAGCCTACTGCCTTCTGCCCTGAAAAGTTTCTGATGAGATATCTGCTGAAAATCTTTTTGAGGATCTCTTACATGTGAGGAGTTGTTTATCACTTGCTGCTTTTAAGATTTTGTCTTTAGAAAGTTTGATTATACTGTATCTCTGTGTTGGTGTCTATGAGTCCATCTTTCTTGGAGTTTATTAAGATTTGGGATATATATAATCATGTCTCATCAAATCTGGAACATTTTCAGTCCTTCTTTCTTCAAATATTCTCTCAGCCCCTTTCTTTCTCTCTTCTCCTGGGACTTCCACAATGTATATGTTTATCTATTTGATGGTTCATACAGGTCCCTTAGGTTCTGTTCACTTCTCTTTGTATTTTCTTTGTATTTTTTTTCTTTCTGTTCCTCAGACTCAAAAATTTCCATTGTCCTATCTTCAAGGTCCTTGATTCTTACTTCTGCCTGCTCAGATCTGTCTCTGAAACCCTCAATTAAGTTTTCATTTCAGTTCTTACACTTTTCAGCTCCAGAATTTCTTTTTTGTTTCTTTTTTTAGGTTTTCTACCTATTTTTTGTTCAAACATCATTTTCTTGACTTTCTCCACATCTTCTTTAGTTCTTTGAGTATCTTTATGAACCACTGTTTTACTCTTTTTCTAGATGTGTCATTAGGTCTTTTTCAGGGACTGTTCCTGTTGACTTATTTTTGTCCTTTCAATGGGTCACACTTTACTGTTGCTTTATATGCATTATGATTTTTTTGTTGAAAACTAAATGTTTGAATCTAATAATGTGGTAATGATATAAATCAGATTCTCCCCCTCCTCCGCATTCTGTGGGTTTTTTGTTGTTGTTATTCCTTTTGATTAATTTTTCATTTACTTTTTCACTTTTGCAAGCTGTCTCTGTGAGCCTGAGGTATAAACTCAAGGTCTTCTCAGTTCTCTTCTGAGCCTGTTCTTTTCTCTGGGCATGCACAGTCATGTTCAAATTTAACCCATATACACAGTTGTGTTTGGATGTCTTAGTTTTTAATGACTGGTTCCCAAAAGGAGAAAAAAAAGAAAAACTGGGGGAAAAGCACCAGTCCCTTAAATCCTCTAGAAGTCACTAAAACCAAAGGTTGGGAGGGGGAGCTTACAATGGGGATAGGTGCAACAACAATGGATGCTCCCACTTCATCTGCACCTCTGTAATGAGAAGAAGCAAACAGAGAAGAGAGCTTTGATATTTAGAGAACACAGTCATTTTTGCCCATCCTGGCTCCCACAAGTTGTGTGCAACTTGCTCTAGGAAGATGAATGAAGCTGTCTGTCATGGGGCTGGAGGTAGAGGATGGTAACTATTACTTCGGTAAGAGCTGGAATTAACTGAAATTAACCACAATTTACTGTCCAGGCCTTCCCCTGGAAGTTGCAAGTCTTCAATATACTCCAGAGTTCCAAAATTGTGACATCAAATTCTGCGAGTGCCAACAGCTGTCTAGCTGGGAAGACAGATTCCTGATGATTCCTACTCTGGCATCTTCCCAGCATCCTCTACCATCCATTGAAGTTAAATTTTACATATGTGTGAGATATGAATTGATCTGCTGTTTCTGCTATTCTTCTCTCTCTCTCTGTCTCTTTGTTTCTACTTATTGATATCTAATTATTCCAGGTACATTTGGTGAAAAGACACCTTTCCACATAGACCTGCCTTGCATCTTTCTAAAAAATTAGCTGACCACAGAGTTTCCTAATTGGTGAACATATGGGAGATGTGGGGGAGAGTGGAGTGACTGGAGAGGGCATGGAATCTCCACACCCCTTCCCCATACCTTGCCCTATGCATCTCTTACCTGGCTGTTCCTGAGCATTGAGGACAAAACTGGAATTTCTGGCAAGACTAAGGAGGACCAGGAAAGAAAATTAATGACAAAGGGTTAGAGGCCCAGAGCTGAGTATGAGCCCTTAAGACTCCATGCCTCCAGACCAGACCCTGCCATCTGTCCTGAAGATGTTAAGCCAACCTTACAACCCTGACATGGAAGACCAATCCTAGAAAAAAATTTTAAAAGGTCTAGAAGGAAACAACTAGTAGAAAGAAAGAAATTTAACAAAATCTGGTGGTAGAAAGTAAGGACGAACAGAAAGTAAGATTTAATGTGCAACATTCAGTTCATCATCGTTTTTCACATGTTTCACCAAGAGGCTCCATAAAAAAATCATTGTGTATCTCCCAAGAAATAGCCCATGAATTGTTAACGAGAAAATTCCTTCTCCCGAGAGCTTACTCTTAGGACAACTTAATTCTTAATACATCGGACCATAGAAGCAAATCAGGACCCATGTTACGACACAAAGGACAATCTGAGACAATTCAGGTGACTCTCATGAGACAGTAAGTGGTTTTCAATATCTAGAAAAAATGTTCTATTCTTGCAAACAGAGCTCAACAGACAAAGTAAAGAAGAGTTCAAATTATCAGTTAACTAAGGGAAGGGGTAAGGTTGTAAAAAGGAGTGACAGTGGGAAAAAAAGAGAAAAACAGGAAAACAGAAAAAAAGATGAAGTAGAGGCACCAAAACTGAAATCACACTCCTGGTTGAAGGGTAGGATGCATGGTGTAATAACAAGATCCTGGGAGAGGAAGTCAGATGACCAGTGTTTGAATCTTGAGTTCTGCACCTCTTAGTTACATAGTGTTGAACCTATCACTTAATCTTTTAATCCTCACTATTGCCATCGGTAAATGGGAAAATAACACCTTTTTCAAAGGATTATGGAAAGAATGTGAACATACAAAACATACAAAAACATACAAATAGATCATTAAAATCAATTTGCCATATATGTATGGGTCTATTTCTAGATTCTCTGTCCTTTTCCACTGATCTGCATGTCTCCACTTTGTTGATGAATATACACAAAAGTGTGAGTCTCCAACTTTGTTCTTTTTCAAAGATGTGATGCCTATCCTTGGCCTTTGCATATAAATTTTAGATTTAAAATGCAAATTTCTACAAAAATCCTTCTGAAAATTTGATTATTATTGCATTGAATCAATAGAACAATTTGAGAAGAAGGGCCATTTCAAAAATTGTAGCTCTTCTAATCCTTGAACATGGTATTCTACTTCATTTATTTGGATCTTCTTTTATTTTTTCTTTAATGTTTTGTAGTTTTTGCAGTTCAACTTTATTAAAAAACAACCAAACTGTTTTTTATAAAGAGGGCTTTAGCATTTTTGCTTTTCCACTACAATATATGAAAATTAAACACTAAAAATTTTGACAAAAGATAGAAATGGGAGAAATTTAGTAAATTCTTTTCTTATATTAAATAATGATATACCATAAGTGTAATCCAATGTGTAATTTTCTGACTATATCAACTAAGAAGAATATACAGATTAGAAAGGGGAACAAATCTAATATAAACACACCAGAAAAAGAAAGTAAGAGTGGGGAAGAACTATTATAGGAATATAGACCAAAAAAATTGGAAATATTCAGAGTAAAAAGACAATGGCTAGGAGACATTATAGTGTTGATAAAGAATAATAGACTATATGAATAGAACACAAACTTGTTCCACAAATCCTGAAATACTAAGTTGCTCTGAAACTCAAGTAAGGTATCATCATGAAAGAGCAGAAGGTACATCAGAAAGTAAGTAATCAAGCTGCAGATAAAAGGAATCATCAAATTGTAATATTTTTCTACCCTAACCATAGTCAGTTGATAGGATTAAAGACACGGAAAATGCTTGAGGAAGATATGAAGAATTTATTTCTTGAATCCAGTCAGACAGTTGATTATGGGGATGTTTACCATTCAATGAACTGACTTTTCAGATAAAAAATACTTTGGGAAGTCCAGTGTTCTGAGATACAATATATTGCCCAGAAGACCATACATGCTTATCAGTATAACTGGACATCTGAGTGATCTACACTTTAAAATGTGGGAAAAAGTAAGAAACTGCTGTTTCATTTAATGGAATACAAGAATTCAGATGCAGGTGAGCCATGTGTATGGGACAGATGGCTTCTCAGGAGTACACTGTAAAATAGCATATTCTGAAGCACTAGGTACCAATTCAGTGAAACGAAGCTCAAATATATGTAAGAAATTCACACAGATGGAAATAATGTTTTATGATTCTTTAGCAGAGCAAATATTAAGATGTACCTGAATTATCAAATAGTGATCATGACCAAAAGAAGCTGATTTAACTGAAGCAAACTACTCACCTAAACAAAGTATACCTGTATCTCAATTACAGAGATAAGCAAATATATGAAGCAAACTATTTTTCAAGCTATTTAGATACACTTGGGAGCAAGTTAAAAATTTACCCTGATCTATGAAAACATATTACTTCATGAAATATCTTAAAGTTATATTGTAACTTTGCAGCTCTTAAGCAAACTGAGTTAGAATTGTGAATATCCTAAAAGTGTAAGCTTCTTAATGACAATGACCATGTCTTGGCACCTAGTATGATGCCTAACATATAATAAGTAGTTTATGAATTAATGAACAAATGGATGAGGTGACTAATGAATACACCCCACAGTTCTTGAGAATAGAAATACCTGAGGAAGCAAAAACTGAAATGATAACTGGAGTTTGTGCAGGGACATATAATTAAGCATAGCAAATTAATCATATTTATCAATTATTTCTATAGAAAACCTAACATGAGAAGAAATGAATTTAAAAGCTGAATGAGAGACGAAACAGTGGATAAGCAATTTCAAAAAATTTATGGAAAAGAGAAGGTATGTAGAGATGATGTTCTGGTTAAAACTCTTAACTATAAGGAAGAAACTGAGGGTTGCTAGAGGGGAGGTGGGCAGGGGGATGGGGTAATTGGCTAATGGGCATTAAGAAGGGCACTTATGTAATGAGCACTGGGTGTTACATACAACCTATGAATCACTAAATTCTACCCCTGAAACTAATAATACACTTATATGTTAACTAACTTGAATTTAAATAAAATCTTAAAAAACAATGGTAAAGAAACACATACATTTATCCTCAATCAAAATGAATACAAAGCAATATGAATGTGTTAACTCACCAGGACAAAGATAATGAAAAACAAAAACAGAAACACCAAAAACCACAAGAGCCAATAATACGAATACATTCTAGAGGAAAAAACAAAACAAAACAAGCTGAAGAAGCTAACAAAACCAAGAAAGCTAAATACTAACAACTAAAAGAGAGCTGTCCACAAACTCCTGGAATGTCTCAGAAACTAAAAGCATCAGGTACCTTAGAAGGTGGAAGTACGACATGGTAGCTAAAAGCAGGGACACTGGTTTAAAGTTTGTATAAGGAATGGTTAAATGCCCAGATTCTCTAGTCATTCTCATGTCATCGTGTTACCATCCCACCCCGACAAGACTATGGTTTTATTCTATAAAGAAAGTGAACTAATGTTCAAACCTAAAAGACTAAGAATAGTAAAGGGGAAGGGGCAGAGGTGCCATGTGGAACCAAGACAGATTGAGATAAAGTCTACATACTGAGGATTAACAACATTATTCTGCTTCCCTTGTTTATGCCACAAAGATGGTAGCTATGTTTAAACCTCCACATACAGCATAAGACTGGAGGATGCCTTTTTCTCTTAAAAATTTTAAGAGGTCACAAAGAAGACATACAAATAGCCAACAGACAGATGAAAAACACTCAACATCACTCAGCATCAGGGAAATACAAATAAAAACCAATGAGATACCACCTCACACCAGTCAGAATGGCTAAAATTAACAACACAGTAAACAACATATGTTGGTGAGGATGCAGAGAAAGGGGAACCCTCTTAACACTGTTGGTGGGAATGCCAACTGGTGCAGTCACTCTGGAAAACAGTATGGAGGTTCCTCAAAAGTTAAAAACAGAACTACCCTATGACCCAGAAACTGCACTACTAGGTATTTATGCAAAAGATACAAAAATAGTGATTCAAAGGGGCACATGCACCTTAATGTTTATAGCAGCAATGTTCACAATAGCCAAAACATGTAAAGAACACAGATATCCAACAACAGATGAATGGATGAAGAAGATGCGGTGTATATATACAATGGAATATTACTCAACCACCAAAAAACGAAATCTTAACACTTGCCATGATGTGGATGAACTACGGGGTATTAGGCTAAGCGAAATAAGTCAGAGAAAGAAAAATACTGTATGATTTCACTCATATGTGGAATTTAAGAAACAAAACATCTGAGCACAGGGGAAGGGAAGGAAACGTAAAATAAGATAAAAACAGAGATGGAGGCAAACCATAAGAGACTCCTAACTCTAGGAAACAAACTAAGGGTTGTTGGAAGGGAGGCAGATAGGGGTATGGGGTAACTGGGTGACGGACATTAAGGAGGGCACTTGATATAATGAGCACTGGGTGTTTTAGGCAACTGATGAATCACTAAATTCTACCCTGAAACTAATAATACCCTATATGTTAACTAAATTGAATTTAAATAAAAAATTTTAAAAAAAGTTTGAAGAGGTCACAAAAAGACAACCTCCATATATTAACATTTAGGGATTTTCCAGGGAAAAGTCCATACTTTTCTAGTCAAAAAGCTTTTCTAGTGGCACCTGGGTGGCTCAGTTAGTTGAGCGTCTGCCTTTGGCTTGGGTCATGATCCCAGGGTCCTGGGACTGAGCTCCGCATGGGGCTCTCTGCTCAGTGGGGAGCCTCCTTCTCCCTCTCCCTCTGCCTACTGCTCCCCCTGCTTGTGCTCTCTCTCCCTCTGTCAAATAAATAAATAAAATCTTTAAAAAAAAAAGCTTTTCTAATCAACTTTTAAAATTTTCGATCTTAAAATATAGATGGACATTCATGGATCAACAAGCATTGAAGAAAACATTCAATATGAACAACAGAAAAAAAAAAAAACAACTGAACAACAGAGACAAAAATGAAATCAAAAGAAATTCAGAGTGAACATACCATGCAGCAAACAGAAGAAAATTAAGAACAAAAAAATAAAACCTAAGCAGCAACAAGCATCTGGAAACAGGAGGCTACGAAAGAAAGAAAGGAAAATGAGTAACCGTATAAAGAGTAAAAAGAAAAAAAGGTTAAAAATTTGTAACATCTTAGCAATTTTCTAGTTCAAACAAAAATGCAACATAAGACCTGGGTGATAAAGGAAGAAATGTCCCAAAAAGTAAAACGAAAACATTAGAAAGTCAACACATAAATAATAGAAATTCCAGAAAGACACATCAAAGGAAAGGAGGGAAAAAAATTAAAAATGAGTAATTTCCATACATTAGCATTCCAGTTACCAGGCTGAAAGAGAATACCTACTATCTATCACTAGAATAAAAAAAACCTAAACAAAGATAGATTTTTTATGAAATTAAAGATTAACCACAATAAAGGACAATCTCAGAAGCTTCCAGAATGGGGATACATATGAATATATATGAGACACGTGAAGGATCGAAAATGAGAATGGTGTTGTGATTTTTTTTTTAAGATCTATTCATTTATTTTAGAGAGAGAGAGAGAGAGAACATGAGCAGAGGGAGGGGCAGAGGGAGAGGAAGACAAGCAGACTGCCCAATGAGTGGGAAGCCTGACGCTGGGCTCAATTCCAGGACCCTGAGAGCATGACCTGAGCCGAAATCAAGAATCAGATGCTTAATCAACAGAGCCACCCAGGTGCACCAAGCATCATGATCCTTTCTTTTTCTTTTCTTTTCTTTTTTTTTTTTTTAGATTTTATTTATTTATTTGAGAGACAGAGAGACAGAGAAAGCAACAGACAGGGAGGAAAAGGAGAAGCAGTCTCCCCACTGAGCAGGGAGCCCAATGTGGGGCTTGATCCCAGGACCCTGGGATCATGACCTGAGTCGAAGGCAGATGCTTAACCTCCTGAGCGAGCCACCCAGGTGCCCCAAATTGGCTTTAAATATTGGGTGGTTGCCTAAGCAACTGATATTCATTTACAACCTCTATAGCTAAAACCACCCAGGCTAAAACCACTTCCACAGCTAAAACCACAACTGAGCCACCCAGGCACCCAAGTGTTGTAATTCTTAATACCAACCTTGGTATTAGAGGCAATGAAAAACTAAGCTCAAAACTCTAAGGAAAAGTGATTTTCAACACAGAAATCTAGAATTATCAATTTAGAGATTATCTAGAAGCAGTCATATAAGAATTCAAAAAGTTTACTTTCTATGCACTATTCTTAGGAAGCTGTGGAGGGTTATCTTTCCAGAAAACCAGGAAATATTCCAAAAGGAACCAAAGAAAAAAATGTATAAGATGATCCTGGAACATCTTCTCACATCAGATACTAAGAAAGCAATCAAAGCCTACTAGCATTGTATCAAAAGGACTGTATTGAAAATAGGTCCCATTTATTAATGGTGGGATAATTTAACCATCAATAAAGACAACAGATAAAGTGAATTAAAATAAATGAGCTAAAAATAAAATTCTCACTCAACAGACTGAGATTACAAAGTAACTTTCTTACCCTGATAAACAGCATCTATAAAAAATTGTGAGAACTATACACTGAAAACTACACAGCTCTGTAGGAAGAAATTTAAAAAATGGAAAGACATCTCCATTTATCAACTGGAAAGAGTTCATATTACTAAAATGGCAAAATTCCCTCAAATAGTCGGAACCTCAGCTGACATCTTTGCAAAAATTAACAAGCTAATCCTAAAATTCAGATAAAAATGCAAGGGTTATAGAACAGCCAAAAAACTTTTGAAAAAGAACAACGTTAGAAGACTTATACTTACCAATTTAAAAAATGAAAATCCTCATTGGAAATCTAATTAGAGAATGTTAGCCATACAACTTAATATTTAGAAAACTAATAAATAAAGAGAAAGTAAGCATTTTTCCTGTTTTTTTCTAAATAAACTGAATGGATGAGTTTCCAAATAGTAGATGAGGGGAGGTTTTCCTTTATAGACATACGTCAACTAATAAATGAAGGAAGAATATTCGACTACAGCCCTTTTGTAATGCCTAAAGATTTAATAGATCATGTACTGAATGTTGACAGCTACTAACATCACAAAAGAGGAGGTCTTAGACATCATGAGTCTCTAATGGAAGAACACGACATTCCTATTAAAAGAATTGCCAAAAAATTAAAGTCCCTAAATCTAAATACTAATAAAGAAATAAGAGGACAGAGGAACATGTTAAACAACATCATAGGGATAGAAGCAGCAAAATCCAGATTACAGTAATAAATTACTTTCTTCAACAAATTAAAAATAAAGAAATAAAACAAGACAGTAGAAGGAAAACCTAGAGATTAAGAGAGATTTAACTAGAGAGATTAAGAGAAATATCTAACATTTGTAACATGTGAGCTTATTTGGGTACTGATCCAAATGGTGGGGGGCGGGCAATTTTAAAAGCCTGCAATATTATGATGCTAAAAAGATAACTGAAAATCTGAATATCTACTGGATTTTTTGACATTAAAGATTATTGTTAAATTTTTATGTATGATAATGGGATTCTAACTACTTGGTTTTTTTTGGAGTCCTTACTGTTTATAGTTACACTGTGAAATATTTTATAGATAAAAGGGGAGGTGTAGGCTTTCCTTCAACATAACGTGGTAAACTTACATGGGAATACAGGCATACCCTGAAGATCCTGAGGGTCTGGTTCCAGACCACTGAAATAAAGGAAAATTGCAATAAAGAGAGTCAAACAAAATTTTCAGTTTCCCAGTGCATGTAAAAGTTATGTTAACAGTACTCTGTAGTTTATTAAATGTGCAAAAGCAATGTATCTAAAAAACAACAATATACATAGTTTAATTTTAAAATACTTTATTGCTAAAAATTGCTAACTATCATCTGAGTTTTCAGCAAATCATAATCTTTTTGCTGGTGAAGGATCTTCCTTCAATGATTATGGGTGCTGACTGATCAGGTTGGTGGTTGCTGATGACTTGGTGGCTGTGGCAATTTCTTAAAATAAGACATCAATTCACTCTTCCTTTCACAAATGATTTCTCTGTAGCATGTGATGCTGTTTGATAGCATTCTACCCACTTTCAAAATTGGAGTTAATCCTTTCAAACTCTGCTGCTGCTTTATCAACTAAATTTATGTAATATTCTAAATCTTTTGTTGTCATTTCAACAATATTCACAGCATCTTCACTAGGAGTAGATATCATCTCAAGAAACCACTTTCTTCATTCATCCATCAAGAAAGCCGTCATCCATTAAAATTTTATGCGATTGTAGCAATTCATCACATCCTCTGGCTCCACTTCTAATTCTAGTTCTTTTGCTGTTCCCACCACATCTGCAGTTACTTCCTCCAATGAAGTCTTCAACCCTTCAAAGACATTCATAAGGGTTGGAATCAATTTTCTACAAATTCCTGTTCATATTGATATTGTTAACTCTTCCCATGAATCATGAATGTTCTTAATGTCATCTTGAATGGTGAACACTCTTCAAAAGGTTTTCAACTGACTGCTTGGATCCATCAGAGGAATTACTGTCCATGACAGCAAAACCCTTACAAAATGTATTTCTTAAATAATAAGACTTCAGTGTTAAAATTACTCCTTGATCCATGGGCTGCAAGATGGATATTGTGTTAGCAGGAAAGAAAACAACATTCATCTCATTGTACATTTCTTTCCATCAGAGCTCTTGGGGGGCCAGGTGCACTTGCCAAGGATCAGTAATATTTGAAAGGCATCTTTTTTTCTGAGCAGTAAGTCTCAAGAGTAGGCTTAAAATAGTCAGCAAACCATATGGTAGTCAGATGTGCTGTAATCCAGGCTTTTTTGTTCCATTTGTAGAATGCAGGCAGAGTAGATTGAGCATAATTCTTAAAGGCCCTAGGATTTTGGGAATGTAAATGAGCCCTGGATTCAACTTACAGTCACCAGCTGTATTATCCCCTATCCAGAGAGTCAGCCCGTACTTTGAAGCTTTCAAGCCAGGTACTGACTTCTCCTCTCCAGCTATGAAGTCCTAGATGGCATCTTATTACAATAGAAGGTTGTTTCATTTACATTGAAAATCTGTTGTTTAATGTAGCTCCCTTCATTAATGCTCTTAGCTAGATCTTCTGGAGAACTTGCTGCAGCTTCCACATCAGCACTTGTGGCTTCCCCTTGCACTTTTATGTTCTGAAGACAGCTTTTGACCAGCCTCTGCTAGCTTCAGACTTTCCTTCTGCAGAGTCCTCACCTCAGCCTTCACAGAATTGAAGAGAGTTAGGGCCTTGTTCTGGATTAGGCTTTGGTTAAGGGAATGTAGTGGTTGGCCTGCTCTTCAGTCCAGACCATTGAAACCTTCTCCACATCAGTAACAGGGCTGTTCTGGGGCACCTGGGTGGTCCAGTCAGTTAAGTATCCGCCTTAGGCTCAGGTCATGATCCCAGTGTCCTGGGATGGAGCCCCAGGTGGGGCTCCCTGCACAGTGGGGAGTCTGCTTCTCCCTCTCCCTCTTCCCTCCTTGTGTTCTCTCTCTCTCTCAAATAAATAAATAAAACTTTAAAAAAAGTAATAAGGCTATTCTGCTTTCTTATCACTCATGTGTTCCTTGGAGTCGCACTTTTAATTTCTTTCAAGAATATTTCCTTTGCATTCACAACTTGGCCAACTGTTTGGTGCAAGAGGTCCAGCTTTTAGCCTTTCTCAGCTTTTGACATACCTTCCTCACTAAGCTTAATCATTTCTAGCTTTTGATTTAAAGTGAGAGACATGAACTCTTCCTTTTACATGAACACTTAAGAGGCCATGTTAATTGGGTTAAAGGGTTGTTAATTGGCCTAATTTCAATATTGTTGTGTCTTAGGGAGTAGAGAGGCCCAAGGAAAGAGAGAGAGAGATGGGGGAACAGCTTGTCAGTGGAATAGTCAGAACACACACAATATTTATCAATTGTTTGCCATCTTATATGGGCGTGGTTTGTGGTATGCCAAAACAATTACAATAGTAATGTGAAAGATCCCTGAGCATAGATCACCATAACCAAATGTAACTATAATGGGAAAAGTTTGAAATATTAAGAGAATTACCAAAATGTGACACAGACACATGATGTGAGCAAATGCTATTAAAAATATGGGACTGACAGACTTGCTTGGCACAGGATTGTCAAAAACTTTCAATTTGTAAATAATGCACTATCCATGAACCAAAATAAAGCAAAGCACAATAAAATGAGGCATGCCTGTATAGCTAAAACAAGACTGGCTATGAACTGATAAATATTCAAGATGATGAAGTGCACATGGGGAGTTCATTATACTATTCTGTTTACTTGAATTTTTTCCATAATAAAATATTAGAAAGAGGACCAGAAAATAAAGGAAAAAACAAAAGTCATGGAGTCCAGGAATTTTGGAATGCAATATAGTAGAATGGCAAAAGAAAATTCAGGATGACACCTGTGTACCTATGTCCAAAGAAAAAGCAGTTGAAATTAGAGCAGAACAGAAAGTTGTGAGAAGGTGGCCTCCAAAAATATGAAAAACAAACAAAAAATGATATTATTTTATGTGCTCATCTGACATTTTGAAGTTGATAGATCTGTTGGAGTCTTTGAAATAAAAAATTGTGATGGCTTTATCGAGAAGATGGAAGATGGAAAAAAGGAAGTAATTATAAGATAAAAAGTTGATTAAGAGAGAAACAGTCAACTACTTAATCTTTTAGAGAACAATATTTATTTAGCCCATTTAAAAAATTTATTTAATCATATAGATATGGACACTGAATTACCAAATAATTCAAACACCAGAAAGAGAATGGAAGAAAAATGGTGACAAGGGGTGTTTAAATTATTGCTCTTTCACTTTTTAGTTTTGTGATATGGACATGGAACTTAACCTTTCCAAATCTCAGTTTACTCACCTATAAAATGGACATACCATCATCATCCTTATAGAACTGTTGAAAGAATTAAAGAAAATATATCTAAAATATATGGCTTATATACAAAATGTAATATGCAGCTAATAAAAATGCTACATTTTGGTTATTGATATAGAAAGATATTCTAAAGATAGTGTTCAGTGAAAAAGCACAGTACCGAAGAGTATGCATAATATCGCTCTATTTACTTAAAATTGCCTACCTATCTCCTGCTCCCTCTCTTTCTCTCTGTCCTTATGGACCTAAGCAGAGAAGTTATCTAAAGGGAAAGTTATCAAAACCCACTTAGTAATGGTTAGTTCTACATAGTGAGAGTTCAGTTAATTTTTACTTACTTAAAAAATTTTTCTTGTTTGATCTGTTAAAATAATCATCTTTCCAAAGCAATACACTATCTTTAAATTAGTAAAAATAGAGGACAATAAAACAACTGAGAAAGACAATGTTAAAGCATGGGATGGGTGATGCTAAGTGGCAGATGATAGCATCACATACGGTTATAAAGAAAAAATGAAAACGATTTACTTGTTGGCATATTTGATTATAGTATTTTTGTTCCAGTTTTATCATATGGTATTATATGACTTTTTGTCATATATGTATGTGTAAGTTCCTACTCATATTAAGCCAAAATCTACCATCCTATTAAGTTTCATTCATTGATAACAGTTTTGCCCCCTGAGGCCACAAAGACTAAAGTCTAATTCCTTTAAAACATGACAGAACTTTAAATATTTAAAGACTTGCTCCTCCTAAGCCTTCTCTTTTTCAAATTCCTATAGGCGTCATAAGATCAAGCACTATGTCTTACTCAGCTTTATATTGCCGGCAGGTCTGAAATAATGTCTTAAATATAGTAGGCAATCAATAATATAGGCATTTGTAGAGATGAATATGAAATACTCTCACTATTCTTGTCACCCTTTCCCAGCTATGTTTGCATTTGTTAACACACTTCCTACAATATGACTTTTAGTTCCCTCTCAGCTCCTCACATTCCTCCTCTCCAATGACCTTCTAAAACTCTCCTCCAACCGTTCCATTCCCGTGACTATAACCAGTCCTGAGAAACAGCTCTACCTGGTAAATTCAGATGTTCCACTCTGTACTGCCCCACTCTTCTTGCCCACTTGTTCACTTGTACCCACTGTATCTTCACTATCACATCAGGACTTTTCCGTCAACTGACCACTCCACTTTGACCATATCCACTACATCCTCCCTGTCTTCATATCCTTCCTCACCTTGTGTGGATTTTTCAGTCCATACATTACCTTTCCTTTTATCAATATTGCATAATTTCCTTGTCCCTCAATCCATGCATCAAAAGCTGGTAACAAAAATCTTGGATAGATCCATCCAAAAACCTTTCCTAAGACCATACCCACAGTGCTGGGCATTGCTGGGGGAAATCAAAACTTTGAGAGCACTGGTTCTGCAACAAATCTAAAATTTCTGTTCTCAAATGGTTACTCAGTGCTGCTGCCAATTCTATCACACTAATCTCATGATCTCACTCCCCCTTTCAGCAATATTTCACACTATGTCGACATTCATCAAACATTCAATTCTCTACTTTTCCATTTCTCTAAACACATAACTGTCTTTCCCACTCCCCCCAAAAAACAAAAGTCATCATACGCAAACTTCTGAAACTTCTTGTCACCCCAGAAACTATAGATACTCTCAATAACACCATGTAGCCATAAAAAAAGGATGGAATTATTTACACATAGAAAAAAAGGACAAACAAATAAAAAAACAATGTGTATGTTTATACTATCTAGTATCTGGGTAAAAAATACGAATTCCCTTGAAAATGAGCACAATTTTTGTGAAAAAATTAAAAACTACCTACAGTTTCCAGAAAAAAAGTGAGTGAAAGGGAGATTTTTCAAAGCATATACTCTTATTTAGATTTAGAAGGTTGAACAATGTGAAAATGTTATCTTAAAAAACAACAAACCAAACTTGTATATCTAGTCATGTTTGTGCCTTTCATGCTTTAAAACCCCACAATGCAGGGGTTACAGGGCAGGAGCAATGGAGAGTTTCTATTTAATGTCTGGAATGATGAATAAGTTCTGGAGATGGATGGTCGTGAGGTTTGCACAACAATGTGAATGTACTGAATATAACTGAACCATAAACTTAAAAATGGTAAAAACGTAAATATTCCTATGTATATTTTACTAACAAAAAACTCCTATAACACTGATAACTAAAAAGGAAAAAATACCTTCCAGTGCTTTCTTACTGCTACTCTAATGAAGAAAAAGACCCCATATAACATGACCCATGCCGAACTCCATTTTGTCTTGAGACTCTCTTCTGTTAGTTCAAAAATATTCATATGACCTGGAATACTTTTAGTTCCTCAAAGGCCTAGCAGTCTCTCTGGCTCTCAGCTTAGCACATAAAATTCCTCTTCCTGGAATGCAAATAGATATCACTTACTCACAGGATGCCCCTTCTGTCCTTTGTGACTTGATAGTTCACTCTGTTAAACTCTGCCGTAACATCCTTTACTTCCCTTTTACGACACTTAGCACAACTGTTATTATCTGGTTAGTGTTTGACTTGAGAATTCAGTGAAGATTGGAACCACATAGGTCTTGCTCTCTAACGCATATCTGATGCTTAATACATGACATGGCAAATAACAGATATCCTTTAAATATTTTTTGAATGAATGGATTAATAATTAATCCATATTCCAGATGTAGTCTAATCAATGAGTGCAGTAGAACCATCCCTTACTCTGAATGTTAATCTGAATAATAACGTCCCAATATTACTTTATTTTTATCAGTTATGACAGACAGTAGACTTCAATTTAGCCTAGGGTTATTCAATATCAGAAGTCTTTTTGAACTAAAGTAGTGATAACAGGTGAGGATTTCTCAAATCCCTTCCACACAAAGCATACCTTCTAAGCATAAGTGCAGGATTTGTCCTATTAATTTTTATCTAATTATTTTTCAAACTTATCTCTGCCATCCAGTATATTAACTATTTCTCTCAGATTTGAGCCATTTGCAAATGGAAAAGACCTGACCTCTATTTAACCCATGGAAAAGAACATTAAATGTGACAGTGCTGAGGACAAAGTACAGTGCAATTCCATAACAGACATTTCTTGAAGCTGACATGACCTATTAATTAACACTTTTGGAAAATGGCTATAAATACCTTTAATATGTATTATCATTCAGCATTTTCCCCTCTTATAAAAATTTAGACAACTATTTCTCCCAAGAGGTGGAAATGGCATAAAATATCAGCAGTAAAGCAAGTTTAGAAAATTTGATAAATTTACATAAAAATATGCTGAGATATTCTTAACCTTTAAGCATGACATCAGAGAGGGCAAATTTGTCTTCCCACAGTGTGCCTTTTGAAGGTGGCTGCTGATAACAGAATGCTTCACTGAATTATCTGTGTCCTCTTTTTTTGTGCAAAAGAACATCTATTGAAGTTGCCATTGCTGAGGTCTTTCTTACTATCAGGAAACGTGGAAAAAAATGCAATATGAAGTCAAATACTAGGCAAACCATTTAATGTTGCCAGGTAATAAAGTGACAGAGGGGGACTGGGTGATCTGTAAAGTCTTTTCTACATCTAATGTGCAAATGGTTGACAACTGAATGTGCTGCCTTATCCAAATCATATTTGCATTTATAGCATCCTCTAAATATAATGCAGTAGAGTGAATGATGTAAAGGATTGTGCATATGGGATGTTCTGGTTGAGTAATACTTTCTCTGTGTCTCTCAAATCAAACCAGATAAGTAGTTATCTATACCTAGACTTGTCATCTCCAAACCACATTTGTATTAGTATACTACTATTTGTGATCATATATGTATCTAATAAACTTTATAAAGATAAAGTTGTATTTTTGCTCAAGCTTCATTTAACTTAATTTGAATATAGTCATGATATTTCAAATATAAAATATGGGTTAGAACTGAATAACTAACCATAATTTGCTTTCTGCAAAATTATAGTGTGAAAATGACATCTTCACGAAAGCAAAACATTATGGGAAAAATGTAACATTCCAAACTAACTTAAAATGCCAGAAAGTGCCTTGATCTGAATCAGAGTCTGATACCATACTGGTTTCAAGGTAATGAAGAAAAGGAATAACATAAAAATTTTTAAATGGAATCTGGAAGAAAATGACTTTTGAGAAGCATAATAATAATCTTGAAACGGTTTTCTCTAGTAAACAGAAAACAGAACACAATCTCCCAATCATAAAGCATTTCCAAAATATAAACTTTCCTTTGACATAGCATGTGTGTTAATAATCAAGAAAGGGACAGTTACACTTCTGTTGTCACATGAAAAGTCCTAATCAGAAAAGATGGAATGCTTTCTGACCATTTAGGATTTCCCAGTCCCCCAAAGATAAATCCAATTAATAAGTTTGTTTTATGTAAGCAAATTTTTGACATTTATATTCTGCAATAATTGTGACAAAGAGCTTCCTAACAATATGTAGTATCATGTCTATTTTGCATTATATCTTAAAACTTTTTGTTATTATTTTGTATAGAAAGACAATTGACTTTTTTTTTAAAAGATTTTTTATTTATTTATTGGACAGAGATAGAGACAGCCAGTGAGAGAGGGAACACAAGCAGGGGGAGTGGGAGAGGAAGAAGCAGGCTCCTAGCGGAGGAGCCTGATGTGGGGCTCGATCCCATAACGCCGGGATCACACCCTGAGCCGAAGGCAGACGCTTAACCACGGTGCCACCCAGGCGCCCCAGAAAGACAATTGACTTTTTAATAGTAACTTTGTGCTAGGACATCTTAATGAATTCTCTTTTGTTTTGTGCATTTTTGAGCTGATCCCGTCATGTCTTCCAAATAAATAATACCAGCTGCAAATAATGATAATTTTGCCTTTTTGTTCCTAATTTTTACCTTTTTTTGGGGGTAATTAAACTGATTAGTGCTGCCTGCATAAAGTAAACTGTGATGTCAGTGAACACCCTTGCTCCGGATTTAAAGTTTCATATGACACAGTGGCTTTGAGTATAGAACACATACACACATACACCTTAAAATTATTAAAAACCACATATTCATGGACTGGAAGAATTAATCTTGTTATAATGTCCACACTAATCAAAGCAGCCTACAGAATCAATGCAATCCCTATTACAATACTAACGACATTTTTCACAGGACTAGAATAATCCTAAAATTCATATGGAATCAAAAAAGACCTCGAATAGCCAAAGCAATCTTGAAGGAAAAAAAAAAAAGAGAACACAGCCAGAGGTATCACAATACCTGATTTCAAGATATAAGACAAAGACACAGTGTTCATAGAATATGGCACTGGCACAAAAACAAACACATAGATTAATGGAATGGGACAGACATCCCAGAAATGAACCCACACTTACATGGTCAATTAATTTACAACAAAGGGGGCAAGAATATATGATGGGGGTAAAGACAGTTTTTTTAATAAATGGTGATGTGAAAACTGGATAGCTACATATGCAAAAAAAATGAAAGTGGACCACTTTCTTATACCATACACAAAAATAAAATTAAAATGGATTAAAGACCTAAATGTGAGATCTTAAACCATAAAACTCCTAGAAGAAAACATAAGCAGTAATCTTTTAGACATCACCCTTAGCAACATATTTATGGACTGTCTCCTCAGGCAAGGGAAACAAAAGTGAAAATAAACTATTGGACTATACCAAACTAAAAAACTTTTGCAAAGCAAAAGAAAGAAACTATCAACAAAATAAAAGGCAACCTAGAGAATGGGGAAAGATATTTGCAGTGATATATCCAATAAGGGGTTAATATCCAAAATATATTATATATATTATATAATATATATAATATATTAGGACTTACAAAACTGAACATCAAGAAAGCAAACAATGTGATTAAAAAATGGGCAGAGGATCTGAATATACATTTTTCCTAGAAAAAATCAGATAGCCAATACACACATGGAAAGAGGCTCAATCAACACTGCTAATCATTAAGGAAATGCAAATCTGAATGTGCTGCCTTCTCCAAATCATATTTGTATTTACAGCTTCCTCTAAATATAACCCAGTCAGAATGGCTAGTATCAAAAAAAATAACAAATGTTGCCAAGGATGTGGAGAAAAGGAATCCCTTGTGCACTGTTACTGGGAATGTAAACTGGTGCAACCGCTGTGGAAAACAATATGGAGGTTCCTCAAAAAAATTAAGAGAAATACCATTTGATCCAGTAATTCCACTAGTGGGTATTTACCCAAAGAAAACAAAAACACTAATTCAAAATACACATGCACCCCTAGGTTTATAGTAGCATCATTTACAATAGCCAAATTATGGAAGCAGCCCAAGTGTCCATTGATAGACGAATGGATAAAGAAGATGTGGTATATAAATACAAAAAATAAACATCAGCCATAAAAAGGAATGATATCTTGCCATTTAAGACAACACGGATGGACCTAGAGGGTATTACACTAACTGAAGTAAGACAGAGAAAGACAAATACCATACGATTTAACTTATACGTGGAATCTAAAAAACAAAATAAATGAATAAACAAACAAAATACACTATTAAATACAGGGAACAAACTGGTAATTGCCAGAGGGGAGTGGAGGTGGGAAGCTGGATAAAATAGGTGAAGGGGATTAAGAGGTACAATTTTTCAGTTATAGAATAAATAAGACATGGAGGTGAAAAGTACAGTATGTGGAATAAAGTCAATAACATTGTAATAATGTTGCATGGTGACAGATGGTGACTACACTTACTGTGGTGAGCACTGAGAAATGTACAGAATTGTCAAATAACTATGTTGTACACTTGAAATTAATTTATCACTGTATGTTAACTATACTTCAATAATTTAAAAATTATTAAATACTACAAAAGGGTGGATGCTGAATTTTATAAAATTATATCTCAGCATACACAGAAATGATGTAATGAAGTTTTTCTTTTCATTAGCAGCCTGACTATATTAATACATTTTCTAATATTAAACTATACTTGCTGAAGTGAATTCCATTTGCATATGGTTAACATATTACATCTTTTTATGAGTTTCTGGTTTATATTAATATTGAGGCTTTCTACATTTACAATCTTAAGTAAAAAAGGCCCTTGGTTTTTTTTCTGTATGATATTGTCTGATTTTGCTATCAGTGTTAAAATGCCTTCATACAGATAATTTGGAAAGACTCTATCTCTGTGCTCTATAGCCCTTTAAAAAGCATCAAAACACACTAGGGTTATTTTAAAGACTTGTAGAAAGGATAAAGGAAAACATACACACACACATACACATACACAGGGAAAAAGTGTGAGTGACTCATATCACAGACAAAGAGCTGATTACTATAATATATAAAGACTTCCAATATATTGGTAAGAAAAAAAATAGCCAGTAACTTTAGTAGGAAGAAGGGCAAAGAACATAAACAGACAATAAGCAGGAAAAAAGTATAAATGTCTCTTACATGTTTGAAAAAATGCTCAGCTGCATTTAATAACATAAGAAGGCAATAGTCAGAAGACATTGGCAAGATAAAATAATTTATATTTGAACAGGTTGGGAAAGTGTGGGGAAAAACAATCTTACTGCTGCTGGGAATATAAATTAGTATAATGTTGGTGGATGCAGCAGTTTGCAACAATCTTAAAAATATAAAAATACACATGTCCTTTTGTAACAGCAATTCCAATTCTTTGAGTTTATCCTACAGATTTAGTACTGTGTGTGTGACATGAAATATTAAAATAGCTCATAATTATTGAGTGCTCACTGTGTGCCACTGACTCTTCGAGGCCTTTATAAATATTAGCTAATGTAAGTCTCCTAATAACTCTCTGACATAGGAATAATTTTCTCTTTTTACAGCTGAAGACACTAAGGTATGGGGAGGTAAAGTTATTTTCATAAAATGAAATGTGGTAAGTACTGGATATGAATATAAAAGACAGGTGGTCTATCTAGTTTTGCATGCTTTTTGCCAATATAATGTACTGCTTCTCAAAATGTGCAAGGATATTCATTGTGGTATTGTATGCAACAGCTATGTACCACAAACAAGACGTCTATTAGTAGTAGACTAAATTATAGTGCATGCAAACAGTGGAATATACTCAGCATTTAAAAATAAAAACATGTCAAAGCTCTTTTAGGAAAAGATATGGAAGGATCTCTAATACATATTAGGTGAAGAGGGCAAACCGCAGAACAATGTGCCTTTTATTATTATATATGTAGAAATAAAATGAAACAATTTTATACATACATAATCACATATGCTCTTTCATGCATGGAATATCTCCAGAAGGATACACAATAAATTGCCAACACTGGTTACCTGGGAAGGGAAATGGCTGTCTGAGAGACATGAGAGGGATGGGAACTTACTTTTCAATTCTGAACATTGTGCACATTTATCCAGTCAATACAAATAAATAATTTCAAAAATAAAATGGAAGGTAAAAAATTGAAGAAAAAAATGCCATTATCTACTTTCTTTTTTTTAAAGATTTTATTTATTTATTTGACAGAGAGAGAGACAGTGAGAGAGGGAACACAAGCAGAGGGAGTGGGAGAGGGAGAAGTAGGCATCCCGTTGAGCAGGGAGCCTGATGTGGGGCTTGATCCCAGGACCATGGGATGATGACCTGAGCCGAAGGCAGACGCTTAACGACTGAGCCACCCAGGCACCCCATCTACTTCTTTTATTTATTTTATGTATAGGTCTTTCACACAATATTTAATTTTTTTAATTTTAAAAAAAGATTTATTTATTTGAGAGGGAGAGAGAGAGAGAGAGAGCACGAGTCCAGGGGGAGGGGCACAGGGAGAGGGAGATGAAGACTCCCTGCTGAGCAGGGAGCCTGATGTGGGGCTCGATCCCAGGATTCTGAGATCATGACCTGAGCGAAATTAACTGCCTGAGCCACCCAGGCGCCCCACAAGATTTTACTTGAAGAAATTATTCCATAGCTACCACAAGTTTGAAAAGCACTGCAACAAAGAATGACTAATAAAACCTTAATATTCACAGTAAATATGCGAGAATTAAAATTTATAAAAGTAATTTGTCATACCTGATATGTGCATTACAGTATCTTTTGGCATACTCAGTCCATGTTCCAAATTTTTGTGGAAAAAGAGCTTCAATCTGCATGAAAAGCTGTAACAATACAAGTGTTCTCAATATGTTGCAATATTTTCAAGTAAATACTATTATGATAAATCTAGCTTAAAAATAGCAAAGAGTAAAGAAGAAAATCCACCTCTTCTTTCTCAAATCTCCTCCTTTTCTTCCATCCACCCATCTCTGCCATCCTATTCTTCAGTGAATACTGCTATACTTTTCCCTAATATACATTTATATATTTGTGTGCCTACATAGGGATATGTATATATTCTTTTATTCACATGAAGATGATATTATACATATAAAACTCAGATTCTGTCCCCTAAAACATGTCTTAGATATCATTAGAGTACGTACACATCTATTTTTACTTAGTTTTAAAAATTATCTAAGCAAAGGTATAACTCTAATAAAGCACCATTTAAAGGATCATAACACCCATTATTATGTAGAAGTACTGTGAAATATTTAAACAATCTCCTGATCATGGACATATAGGCTGTTTCTAGCTTTTATACAATTATAAAAGTTAATAACTTCAGGTAAGTCTATGTGTGTGTATGGGTGCATATATATATGTAGGTGTAGGTATATGTATCTATGGCTCACCTATCAATCATTTATCTATTTATCCATTCAACCACCCACCCACCCACTCGCCAATCTGTATTTCCATTAGATGAGTCCATAGATATATTTTTAGAAACAAAATAGGTGGGTTTAAGATATATGCTTTTTGAAGTTTGATGGATGTTACTCTGTTTCACTATAAAAAGCAGGTCCCATCAAAAGTATCATGACATCTTTTCATTTTTACAACTTTGATAGGCTGCCCACAGTAGTGTCTCACTGTTATTTTAGGATACCTTTTTAAAAGAGCTGCTTCAGTGAGAAATAATTCATATAACACTTTCATTATTCACACTTTTAAAGTGTACAATTCAGTGGGTCTTAGTATATTCACAGTGCCTCAATCACCACTATCTAATTCTTAAGTATTTTTATCACTACAGACAAGAACCCCATACCCATACTAGTCATTTCGCATTCTCTCTCTCCCTCAATCCTGGCAATCACTGATTGCCTATTTCCATTGATTCTTATTTCCATTACTTCGCTTTTCCGGATATTTCACATAAACAGACTCAAACAATATGTAGCCTCTGTGTCTGACTTCATTCACTTAGCATAATGCTTTCAAGGTACACCCATGTTGTAGAAAGTATCAATATTTCATTCCTTTTTATGGCTGCATTTTCATTATCCATTCATCAGTTATGGACACTGGCTTCTTTCTACTTTTTGGATATTATAAAATAATGCTATTATGAACATGTGTATACAGTTTTTTAACGAACATGTTTTCAGTTTTTTGTGTATAAACTTAAAAATGGAATTGCTACATTTTATGGTAACTGTATTTTTAACTTGCTAAGTAATTGCCAGTGTGTTTTCCAAGAAGTGAAATTTATAGCTGTATATGTCTCTATTAAAAAAAAAAAAGGTCTCGAATCAATAATCTAACTTCCTACCTTCAGACATTGGGAAAGAAAAGAGTATACAAAACACAAAACAGAGGAATAACATAATGAAGACTAGAATGGAAATAAACAACATAGAGAATGGAAAAATAACAGAAAAAATAATCAATGAAACCAAATATTGGTTTTGGAAAGAAAAAGAAAAATTGACAAAATTTTAGCTTAGGATAACCAAATTAAAAAAAGAGGGAGAAAAGACTCAAGTTACTAAAATCCAAAATAAAAGAGGAGATATTACTATCAACCTCATAGAAACACAAAGGATTATAAGGGAGTATTATGAACAACTGTATGCTAATAACGTAGATACCTTAGATAAAATGGAAAAGTTCCTACAAAGACACAAAGTATCAAACTGACTCAAGAAGGAATACACAATCTGAATAGACATATATAGTCAGTGAAGAGACTGAATGATTAATTTAAAAACTATCCACAAAGAAAAACTCAGGCCCAGACGGCTTCTCCACAAAATTCTACCAAATATTTAAAAAAGAAGTAATACCAATGTTTCACAAACTCCTCTTAAAAACAGAAAAGGAGAGAATACTTCCCACCTCATTCTGTGAAACCAGTATTGCTTTAATACCAAAACCAAAGACATAACAATAAAACTACATATCACTATTTCTTGTGAATATACACACAAAAATGAACAACAAAATAGAGCAAGCTGAATTCAGCAACAAATAAAAAGGATGACATACAGTCAAGAGAGATTTATCATGGACTGTAAGGTTGGTTTAACATCTGAAAATCAATTAACATAATACACCCTATCAATAGCTATTTCCCACACTTGGCTTACTAATCAATAATAAAAATGGCTACTGTATGTTGAGTGCTTACCATGTGCCAGGGCACATACCAAGAAACTTTCAAACTAATATTTCCTTTAATTCTTAAGATCCTACAAGACAAAAAGTACATTTTTTTCTATGACTCAGTGTTCATTAATGGAAAGGGCTTCTACTAGGTTACAATGACCCTTACAGACTCATAAGAATTTCATTCATCATTTCTTCTTCCCAACCCTTTAACTATGCCATACTCTACACAGCTCTTAGAGGGATAAGGCTAAATGGGGGTATCAAACAAATGCTTATTTCTCCATCTAAGTAATTACTCTACCTGATCTGAACGTAAGTTCAGATACATATACCTTCCCAAACACTGATTTTTTTTTAAGATTTATTTATTTATTTATTTATTTATTTATTTATTTATTTAATAGGGTGCGAGTAGAGATAGGGGCAGAGGGAGAGGGAGAGAGGGAGAATCTTGAGCAGACTCTATGCTCAGCATGGAGCCCTAAGTGGGGCTCACCTCACGACTCCGAAATCATATGAGCCAAAACCAAAAGTTCGACACTCAACTGACTGAGCCACCCAGGCGCCCCCCAAATATGTATATTGAAGTAAAAGAAAAACAGAAAGAAGTTCTGTAATGCAATTCAAAAGATACAAAATAGATTAAAGTCCAATCCCAAGGAGCTTATAATATCAAACAAACTGGATAAATGAAGACTAAGACCATCTAAGAATCACAAGCACAAATGTGATGAATACTACAAATGTATATTAAATATGAAAATCTTATACTGAATGTAAAAACGATTTTTTAATATACATGTACAGGCACAGGTTAAGGTTCATATGTAAACAGAGAAAACAGTCATAGTAAAAGATATATTTAATCATTAATAGCCATCTAGAAATTCCCAATGATTTTTTTTGGTGAAAGATTTTTTTTTTTAAGTCAAAATTTAAGGATTTTAATACCTCTTCAGGCCTTCCCAAAGCTGGAGTTCCTGTAAGAAGAATGGCTCGTTTGGCTTTCTGTACTATTGGCAATAAAATCGTGCTGCGGGTTGCATTCCTGGACTTCATGTAGTGTGATTCATCCACTATAACTACTTTGAATTTCTGATTATTCAATGCATCTATCAAAGTCTCTGCATCTTTGGTTAAAAGACCATAACCCAGAACTGTCACTTTGCTGGTCGATATTCTCCTAGAAAAGAAAAAATCCATTAATTTGAAAATATTTCAGTAACCAAGTCAATCATAAACAACACAACTCTTTGGGAGAAGGAAAATAAAATAAGGGGAAAAAATAAAAGGGATGGTATTACACTGCTAAAACTCAATTTCTCTTAAGATTTTATAGTTTTCAGGTATGATTACCAGAATCCAAAATTTAAAGTTTTGGTTAACCAAAACCAAATATTTGGTTAAATGGTCTTTGGAAGAGTTTGACATCCACCAAGCCACAATTTACCAGGATAAGGACATTACTCTTTAATATTTCTTTCCAGGCATCTAGAATCACAGATAAAGTGGATGCTCAAATATTAGTTGACTATTCATTAAAGCCTTCCCTCAAAGAGGATAGCAGTATTTTTTTCTTTTCTTTTTTTTTTTTTTAAGATTTTATTTATTTATTTGACAGAGAGAGAGACAGCCAGCAAGAGAGGGAACACAAACAGGGGAGTGGGAGAGGAAGAAGCAGGCTCCCAGCAGAGCAGGGAGCCCGATGTGGGGCTCAATCCCAGGATCCTGGGATCACACCCTGGGCCGAAGGCAGATGCTTAAAGACTGAGCCACCCAGGTGCCCCCATATTTTCTTTTTCTTTTCTTTCTTTCTTTTTTTTAATAATAATTTTTTATTATATTATGTTAGTCACCATTCAGTACATCTTTAGTTTTTTGATGTAGTGTTCCATGATTCATTATTTGCATATAACACCCAGTGCTCCATGCAACTCAGTTTGTTTCCCAGAGTCCATAGTCTCTCATGGTTCATTCCCCCTTCTGTTTACCCGCCCCCCCCACTTCATTCTTCCCTTCCTTCTCCTACCGATCTTCCTGCTATACAGCAGTATTTTTCAAGCCAGGTGCTATTGGAATTTTGAAGACAATACTTAGCATTGCAGGGCTGTCCAGTGCACTGCAAGGCATTTCATATTCCTGGACTGTCACATTAAAGGCCACCAGAGTGCTTAAAATTGTGACAACAAAAATTCACTGGCTGAGGGGTGAACTGAAGCATGGGAAAGAGGAGAGGAGGATACAACTTAATGCAGACAAACACTGGTCTAAAGACACTGTTCATATTTTGAACTACCTAATTATTCAGACATCTATAGTATTCTTTACCATACTTGTAATGAAATTATTCATATACATATTTATCTCCCTTGCTACCTCATAAAACTGATAAGGACAAAGAATGTGTCTTACTCATCTTTGTATATACAGTGCTAGGCTCCTAATCAGTTTGTAGAATGAAATAAATGGATGAATAAATGTATTAACAATAAAACACATTAATTACTTTTGCATTTTCTGTATCACCAGTAAAAATATACAGGATAGAGTCAATCTTCTGCAGTTCTCTACCCTTTAAGAGAAATGGCAGAACTCCTAAAAAGCACAACACAATTGCATTTAAAAAATTTTTTAAATTTATTTATATTTAAAATTTTAATTTCAGTGTAGTTAACATACAGTGTTGTATTAGTTTCAGGTATACAATATAGTGATTCAACAATTCCATATATCACTCAGTAATCATCAAGGTAAGTGTACTCTTAATTCCTTTCCCCTATCTCATTCATCCACCCCATCTACCTCCCCTCTGATAAGCATCTGTTTGTTCTCTACAGGTAAGTCTGTTTCTTTGTTTGTCTCTTTTTTTTCTCCTTGTTCGTTTGTTTCTTAAATACCACATAAAGTGAGATCATATGATATCTGTCTTATATATATATGTATATACCACATCTTCATCTATTCATCCACCAATGGACACTTGGGCTGATTCCATAATTTGGGTATTGTAAATAATGTTGCAATAAACATAGGAGTGCATATGTACCTTGGAATTAGTGTTTTCATATTCTTAGGGGAAATACCCAGTATGATCATATGGTAGTTCTTTTTTTTTTTTTTTTAATTCAACTTAGTTAACCTATAATATAGTATTGGTTTCAGGAACAGAATTTATCGATCCATAACTTACATACAATACCCACGGCTCATCACAACTAGTGCCCTCTTTAATGCCCATCACCCATTTAGCACATCCTCCCAGCAACCTCCCTTCCCTCAACCCTCAACCCTCAGTTTCTTCTCTATAGTTAAGGGTCTCTTATGGTTTGCTCCCGATTATCATACAGTATTTTTCTTTCTCTGACCAACTTATTTCGCTTACTATAATACATTCTACTTCCATCATATTGTTGCAAACGGAAAGATTTTATTCTTTTAGATTGCCGAGTAATATCCCATTTGTTTATATATACCACATCCTCTTTATCCATTCATCAGTCAATGGACATTTGGGCTCTTTCCATAATTTGGCTATTCTTGATAGTGCTATTTTAAAGTTGGAGTGCATGTGCCCCTTTCAACCAGCATTTTTGTATCCTTTGGATAAATCCCTAGTGCAAATGCTGGGTTGTAGGTAGTTCTGTTAACTTTTTGAGGAACCTCCATACTGTTTTCGCAGAGTGGCTGCACCAGTTTTCATTCCCACCAACAGTGCAAAAGGGTTCCCCTTTCTCTGCATCCTCACCAACATCTGTTGATTCCTGAGTTGTTCATTTAAGCCATTCTGACAGGTGTGAGGTGGTGTCTCATTGTGGTTTTGATTTGTATTTCCCTGATGCTGAGTGATGTTGAGCATTTTTTCATGGGTCTATTACCCATCTGGATGTCTTTGGAAAAGTGTCTATTCATGTCTTCTGCCCAATTCTTAACCAGTTCTTAACTGCCCATTATTTGTTTTTTGGGTATTGAATTTAATAAGTTCTTTACAGATTTTGAATACTACCCCTCAATCTGATATGTCATTTGCAAATATCTTTTTCCATTCCATCAGTGACCTTTTATTTTTGTTGTTTCCTTTGCTGTACAGAACCTTTTATTTTGGGGTGCTGGGGTGGTTCAGTTGGTTAAATGTCTGACTCTTGGTTTTGGCTCAGATCATGATCTCACGGTCTCACAACCATGAGATTATGATTTGAGTTCCAGGACGGACTCTGAGCTCAGTAGGAAGTCTGCTTGAGATTCTCTTGCTCCCTCTTCCTCTGTTCCTCAAGACCACCACCCACCACACGTTCTGTCTCCCTCTCTCTCTAAAATAATAAATATTTAAAAAAAGAAGCTTTTTATCTTGATAATGTCCCAATAGTTCATTTTTCGTTGTGTTTCCATTGCTTCTGAAGACATATCTTATAGAAGTTGCTGCGGCTGAGGTCAAAGAGGTGGCTGCCTGTTTTCTCCTCTAGGGTTTTAATGGTTTCCTGTCTTACACTTAGGACTTTCATCCATTTTGAATTTATTTTTGTGTATGGTGTAAGAAAATGGTCCAGTTTCATTCTTCTGCCCGTTGCTGTTCAGTTTTCCCAACACTATTTGCTGAAGAGACTATATTTTTTCCATTGGATATTCTTTCCTGCTTTGTCAAAGATTAGCTGACCATACAGTTGTGGGTCCATTTCTGGGTTTTCTATTCTGTTCCATTGATCTATGTGTCTGTTTTGTGTCAGTACCATACTGTCTTGATGGACTACAGCTTTGCAATATAGCTTGAAGTTCAGAATTGTGATGCCTCCTGCTTTGCTTCTCTTTTTCAACATTCCTCTGGCTATTCAGGATCTTTTCTGGTTCCACACAAATTTTAAACTGTTTGTTCTATCTCTGTGAAAAATGCTGGTATTATTTTGATAGAAACTGCACTGAATGTGTAGATTGTTTTGGGCAGTATAACCATTTTAACAATATTTGTTCTTCCAATCCATGAACATGAAATGTTTTTCCACTTCTTCATGTCTTCTTCAATTTCTTTCATAAGTGTTCTATAGTTTTCAGCATACACTTTTTTTTTAAAGATTTTATTTATTTATTTGACAGAGAGAGAGACAGCCAGTGAGAGAAGGAACACAGGCAGGGGGAGTGGGAGAGGAAGAAGCAGGCTCCTAGTGGAGGAGCCCGATGTGGGGCTCAATCCCAGGACTCCGGGACCACGCCCTGAGCCGAAGGCAGACGCTTAATGACTGAGCCACCAGGCGCCCCTTCAGCATACACTTCTTTAACCTCTTTGGTTAGATTGCTTCTAGGTATCTTATGGTTATTGCTGCAATTGCAAATGGGATCGATTCCTTGATTTCTTTTTTTGCTGCTTCATTATTAGTGTATGAAAATGCAACAGATTTCTATATATTGATTTTATATCCTGTGAGTTTGCTGAATTAATGTATTAGTATTTGCAATTTTTTGGTGAATCTTTTGGATTTTCTACATAGAGTATCATGTCATCCATAAATAGTAAGAGAATGAAGACTTCCTTGCCAATTTGGATGCCTTTTATTTCTTTTTGTTGTCTGATTGCTGAGGCTAGGACTTCCAGTACTAAACTGAACAACAGTGGTGAGAGCAGATATCTCTTAGGTGTTCCTGACTTTAGGGGTAAAGCTCACAGTTTTTCCCATTGAGGATGACATTACCTGTGGGTCTTTTGTATATGGCCTTTATGATCCTGAGGTATGTTCCTTCTATCCCTACTCTCTTGAGGGTTTTTATCAAGAAATGATGTTGTATATTGTTGAATACTTTTTCTGCTCTTTTGAGAGGACATACAGTACTTATTATTAATATAATCACATTGATTGATTTATGGATATTGAACCACCCCTGCAGCCCAGAAATAAATCACACTTGATTATGGTGAATAAACATTTTAACGTACCGTTGTATTCCAACAGTGCGTATCTTGTTGAGAATTTTTGCATCCATCCTTATTAGGGACACTGGTCTGTAATTCTCCTTTTTAGTGAGGTCTTTGTCTTGTTTTGAGATCAAGGTGATACTGGCCTCATTTAATGAATCTGGAAGCTTTCCCTCCATTTCTATTTTTTGGAACAGCTTCAGAAAAATAGGAATTAATTCTTTAAATGTTCAATAGAATTCCCCAGGGAAGCCATCCAACCCTGGACTCTTGTTCGTTGGGAGATTTTTGATTACTAATTCAATTTCTTTCCTGGTTATAGGTCTGTTCAAATTTTCTATTTCTTCCTGTTTCAGTTTTGGTAGTTTACATGTTTCTAGGAATGTGTCCATTTCTTGAGGATTGTTCAATTTTTTGGCATATAATTGTTCATAATATTCTTTTATAATTGTTTATGTTTCTGAGGTTTGGTTGTGATCTCTCCTCTTTCATTAGTGTTTTTATTTATTTGGGTCCTTTCTCTTTTCTTTTTGATAAATCTGGGTAGGTGTTTCTCAATTTTGTTAATTCTTTCAAAGAACCAGCTTCTAGTTTCACTGATCTGTTCTACTGGTTTTTTAAAAATTTCTGAATCATTTGTTTATGTTCTAATCTTAATTATTTCCCTTCATCTGTTGGTTTTAGGCATTATTTGCTGCTCTTTTTCCAACTCCTTTAGGTGTAAGATTAGGCTGTGTATTTTAGGCTTTTCTTGCTTCTTGAGGAAGATCTGTATTGCTATAGACTTCCCTCATAGGACCACCTTTGCTGGATCCCAAAGGTTTTGGACTGTGGTGTTTTCATTTTCATTTGCTTCCATTTATTTTTTTAATTTCTTCTTTAATTTCCTGCGTAACCCATTCATTCTTTAGTAGGATGTTCTTTAACCTTCATGTATTTGTGGTCTTCCCAAACTTTTTGTGGTTGATAACATTCATAGCATTGTGAACTGAAATATGCATCATATGATCTCAGTTTTGTTGTACCTGTTAAAGCCTGAGTTGTGACCCAGTATGTGATCTATTCTGGAGGATGTTCCACGTTCACTCAAAAAGAATGTGTATTCTGCTGCTTTAAAATGAAATGCTCTAAATATGTCTGTTAAGTCCATGTGGCGCAGTGTGTCATTCAAAGACTTTGTTTACTTGTTGATCTTCTGTTTAGATGATCTGTCTGTTGGTGTGAGTGGGGTGTTAAAGTACCCTATTATTATTGTATTATCAATGAGTTTCTTCAAGTTTGTTGTTAATCGATTTATATAATTGGCTGCTCCCAATTTGGGAGCAAAAATATTTACAATTGTTAGATCTTCTTGTTGGATAGGCCCCTTTATTATGATATAGTATCCTTTTCATCTCTTGTTACAGTCAAGGGTTTAAAATCTAGGTTGTCTAATATAAGTATGGCTACTCCAGCTTTCTTTTTTTTTCCACATTTTTTAAATATAATATGTGAGTCACCATACAGTACCTCATTAATTTTTGATGTAGTGTTTCATGATTCATTGTTTGTGTATAATAGCCAGTGCTCCATGCATTTGATGTCTATTAGTATGATAGATGGTTCTCCATCCCCGCACTTTTCATCTGGAGGTCTATGGGTCTAAAATGAGCCTCTTGTAAGGAGCATATCAATAGGTCTTTTTTTTTTTTTTTAACCACTTTGATACCCTATGTCTTTTGATTGGAGCACTGAGTCCATTTTCAGAGTAGTTATTGAGAGATAGGAATTTAGTGCCATCATATTACCAGTAAAGTTGCTGTTCCTGTGGATTGTCTCTGCTCCTTTCTAGTCTTTACTGCTTTTGGTCTCTCTTTCCTGCTCAAAGGGTCCCCTTTAGTATTTCTTGCAGAGCTGGTTTAGTGTTCACGAACTCCTTTAGTTTTTGCTTGTCTTGGAAACTCTATCTCCTTATACTCTGAATGACAGCCTTGGTCAATAAAGTATTCTCATCTGCATATTTTTCCCATTTAGCAATTTGAATATATCATGACACTCCTTTCTGGCCTGCCAAATTTCTGTGGACAGGTCTGCTGCTACTATCCTTGTAGGTTAAGGACCTTTTGTCCCCAGCTGCTTTCAGAATTCTCTCTTTATATTTGTATTTTGCAAGTTCCACTATGATATATCTTGGTGTTGACCTGTTTTTATTAAGTTTGAGGGGAGCTCTCTGTGCCTCTTAGACTTGAATGCCTGTTTCCTTTCCCAATTAGGGAAGTTCTCAGCTGTAATTTGTTCAAATAAATCTTCTGCCCCTTTTTCCTGCTCTTCTTCTGGGACTCCTATGATACAGATATTATTGTGCTTTGTGGAGTCATTAAGTTCTCTAAGTCTCAATTCATAACCTAATAGTTTTATTTTCCTCTCTTTCATTATTTTCCATAATTCCATAATATCACCCATTCGACCCTCTGCTTCTTCCATCCTCATTTTGATTACATCTAGTTGGTTTTGAATCTCAGTTATGGGGTTTTTTATTTCGGCCTGACTAGTTTTTAGGTGTTTTATCTCTACAGCCAGGGTTTTCTTGGTGTCTTCTATGTTACTTTCATGCCCAGCTAGTTTTCTTATCACTGTTCTAAATTCTCATTCACAGGGGCGCCTGGGTGGCGCAGTCGTTAAGCGTCTGCCTTTGGCTCAAGGTGTGATCCCGGTGTTATGGGATCGAGCCCCACATCAGGCTCCTCCGCTATGAGCCTGCTTCTTCCTCTTGCACTCCCCCTGCCTGTGTTCCCTCCCTATCTTTGTCAAATAAATAAATAAAATCTTAAAAAAAAAAATTCTCATTCACATATATTGCTTATATCTGTTTTGATCAAATCTCTGCTTGTGATTTCTTTTTGATCTTTCTTTTGGGGAGAATTCCTCTATTGTGTCATCTAGGTGTCTGTGTTTTGCATATTATAGAAACTTATTATGTTTCCTGCTCCTGAGAGTAATACTGTTTTAAGACGGGGTCATACCCAATGGAACAGAAAGAGACTCCAGAAATGGACAATCAACTCTATGGTCAACTAATCTTTGACAAATCAGGAAAAAACATCCAATGGAAAAAAGACAGTCTCTTCAACAAGTGGTGCTGGGAATATTGGACAGCTACATATAGAAAAATGAAATGACCATTCCCTTACACCATACACAAAGATAAACTGAAAATGGATGAAAGACCTCCATGTGAGACAGGAATCCATCAAAATCCTAGAGGAGAGCATAGGCAGTAACCTCTTCGACATTCACCACAGCAACTCGGGACTTCATCACAATAAAAAGCTTCTGCACAGCAAAGGAAACAGTCTTTTGTCCTTGGAGAGGCAAAATAACCTCTTCCAACGGTACTGTAGGAAGGGGAGTGATCTCTCCCAGTGAGACCCAGGGGATCCCCTCACTTTGGTGTCTTGTGTGAACCCTATGCACTGCTCTCTCTCCCACTCTCTCCCTCTCTCCCTGACTTAGCTCTGGAGAAAACGGCTCCCTCCCCTTTGTGGCACCTTGGCTTTTTTCTCCCCCAATTCATGGCTTTGAACCTCACATCTGCCACATTCTCTCCCTCCAGTTGTGCAGACTGTTTTCTTAATCCTTAGATCAACTTCCTAGTTGTTCAAATGATCTGATGTTGATCTAGCTGCATTCAAGGAAGGAGGCAAGCTCAGCCTGCCCCTACTATTCCACCATCTTAACTCCACCCTCCCCCCATCAAATGGTATGAGGAACCTCCAAACTGTTTTCTACAGTGGCTTCACCAGTCTATTCCCACCAACAGTGCATGAGTGTTCCTTTTCCCTGACATCCTCACCAACACGTTGTTTCTTGAGCTTTCGAATTTAGTCATTCTGACAGTTGTGAGTTGATAGCTCATTGTGGTTTTAATTTGCATTTCCCTGATGATAGGTGATGTTGAGATTCTTTTCATGTGTCTGTCAAACACCTGGATGTCTTATTTGGAGAAATAGCTGTTCATATCTTCTGCCCATTTTTTCATTGGGTTGTTTGGTTTTGGGGTGTTGAGTTGTAGTTCTTTATATGTTTTGGATTCTATCCCTTGATCACACAGGTCATTTGCAAATGTCTTCCCATTCAGTAGGCTGCCTTTAGATTTACTGATGGTTTCCTTAACTGTGCTGAAGCTTTTTATTTTGATGTAGTCCCAATAGTTTATTTTTGCTTTTGTTTCTGTTGCCTCAGGAAACATATCTAGAAAAAAGTTGCTACAGCTGATTCAGAGAAAATATTGCCTGTGCCCTATTGTAAGATTTTTATGGTTTCAGGTCTCACATTTGATCCTTAACTCATTTGGAGTTTATTTTTGTGTATGATATAAGAAAGTAGTCCAGTTTCAGGGTGCCTGGGTGGTTCAGTCAGTTAAGCATCTCCCTTTAGCGCAGGTCATAATCCTGGGGTCTTGGGATCGAGCCCCATATTGGGCTCCCTGCCCAGGGGGGAGCCTGCTTTCCCTCTGCCTTCTTCTCCCCCTGCTTATGCTCTCCTTCTCTCTCTCTGTCAAATAAATAAATAAAATCTTTAAAAAAATTTTTTAAGAAGAAAGAAAGTAGTCCAGTTTCATTCTTTTGCATGTTGCTGTCCAGTTTTCTCAACATGATTTGTTGAAGAGACTGTCTTTTTCCCCATTGCATATTCTTGCCTCCTTTGTCAAAGACTAACTGACCATATAATTATGGGTTTATTTCTGGGTTTTCTATTCTGCTACACTGATTGTGTGTCACATTGATGTTTGTCAATTTTTGTGCCAGTACCATACTGTTTTGATTACTACAGCTTTGTATTATAACTTGAAGTCTGGAATTATGATGCCTCCAGTTCTGTTTTTTTCTTTTCAAGGTTGCTCTGGCCATTCAGGATCTTTTGTGGTTCCATATAAATTTTAGGATTGTTTATTCCAGTTCTGTTAAAAATGCGGTTAGTATTTTGATAGGGACTGCATTTATTGTGTATATTTGCTTTGGGTAGTAGAGACACTTTAACAATATTTGTTCTTCAAATCCCTAACCAGAGAATGTCTTTCCATTTCTTTGTGTTGTCCTCAATTTCTTTTATCATTGTTTTATAGTTTTCAGAGTACAGGTCTTTCAGCTCTTTGGTTAAATTTATTTCTAGGTATCTTACTATTTTTGGTGCAACTGTAAATGGGATTGTTTTCTTGATTTCTCTTTCTGCTGCTTCATTATTAACGCATAGACATGCAACAGATTTCTGTACATTTTGTATCTTGTGATATTACTGAATTCATTGATCAGTTCTAATAGTTTTACTGGAGTCTTTATGGTTTTATATATAGCATATCATGTCATCTGCAAATAGTGAAAGTTTTACTTCTTCCTTACTGATTTGGATGCCTTTTTCTTGTCTGATTGCTGTGGCTAGGACTTTCTGTACTTTGTTGAATAAAAACAGTGAGAATGAACATCCCTGTCTTGTTCCTGACCTTAGGGAAAAGCTCTCAGTTTTTCCCCATTAAGGATGATGTTAGCTGTGAGTTTTTATATAAAAACTTTATTATATGTTGAGGTATGTTCTCTCTAAACCTACTTAGTTAGGGTTTTTATCAAGTATGAATCTTCTAGTTGTCAAATGCTTCTTCTGCATCTATTAAAATGATCATATGGTTCTTATCTGTTCTCTTAGTGATGTGATATAATGTAACATGTTGATTGATTTATGAATACTAAACCATCCCTGAATCCTGGAAATAAATCTCAATAGATCCTGGTGAATGATTTTAAAAAAATATATTGTTGGATTTGGTTTGCTAATATTTTTTTGAGGATTTTTGCATCTATGTGCATAAGGGATATTGGCCTGTAGTTCTCCTTTTTGGTGGCCTTTTTTCTGGTCTTGGTATCACAGTAATGGTGACCTGATAAAATGATTTGGAATTTTTCCTTACTTTTCTGTTTTCTGAAACAGTTTGAGAAGAATAGGTATTAATACTTCTTTAAATATTTGGGAGGGGGCGTTTGGGTGGCTCAGTGGTTAAGTGTCCAACTCTTGATTTCAGCTTGGGTTGTGGTCTCAGGGTCATGGGATCAAGCCTCGTGTTGGGCTTCACACTGAGGGTCAAGCCTGCTTGGGATTCTTTCTCTCCCTCTCCATCTGCCCCTCTACCGCTCTGCCCCTGGTTTACATGCTCTCTCTCTCTCTCCCTCTAAAATGAGTAAATAAATCTAAAATAAATAAATAAATGAATGTTTGGTAGAATTCTCCTGTGAAGTAATCTGCTCCTGGACTTTTGCTTGAGCTTTTGGATACTGATTCAAATACGTTGCTGGTAACTGGCCCATTCAAATTTTCTATAATCTCTTAAAATCTTTTGTATATCTGTAGTGTTGGTTGTTATTATTTCCTTTTTCATTTCTGATTGTTTTAATTTAAGACCTCTCTCTCTCTCTCTTTTTTAAATTAGTCTTTTGTTTGTTTGTTTTTAAAGTATTATCTCCATTTAATTTTTTTTTCCCAAAGAACAATTTTTTTTCAGTCTTGAAGGTCTTAGTTCCTCACATGGGCTTTGGTGGTGGTTGCACCCATGGGTCTGAATCGGGGTGGGGGTGGTGTTCAGTTCTGTGCTTCACAAGAGCAATTCCTGACTACCTTGCTGTGTATGGTACAACTCACACAGTAATATAGTTTCACATACAGCTTGGGAAGCACATAGGCATTGAAGATACTTGCTTTGGAATGTCTCTGACAGCGGTAGCCTCTACTATGTTTTGAGTAACGAACTTCTTAATGGCCTTGTGCTTGGGTACACAACAGGCATACTTGGTGCAGTGAAGAGCCTGCACGTGGCTGTGGCGTTTTGGGCACAACAATTATTCCTTCTTTTCTTGGTCATCTTGGAAGTGAGGACCCAAGAGAGGATGGATCACTGTGTTTTCATATGTATTTTTCTCTTAGTAATTTTTTATTTCTTCTTTGACTTCTTGGTTGATCCATTCATTATTTAGGAACCTGTTATTTAACCTCCATGTATTTGTGTTCTTTCCAGATTATTTGTTGTGGTTGATTTCTAGTTTCATAGTGTGGTCAGAAAAGAGGCATGGTATGATTTAGATTTTTTTGAATTTGTTGAGACTTGTTTTGTGGCCTAATATGGGATCTAGTCTGGAGAATGTTCCAAGTGTACTTGAAGAGAATGTATATTAAGCTGTTTTAGGATGGAATGTTCTGAGTGTATCTGTTAAATCCATCTGGTCCAGTGTGTCATTCAAAGCCACTGTATCCTTGTTGATCTTCTGTTTGGATGATCTGTTTATTGATGTAACTGAGGTGTTAAAGACCACTACTATTATTGTACTAATATCAAGTAGTTCCTTTATTTTTGTTAATAAATATTTCAAGTATTTGAGTGTTCCCATGTTGTGTGCATAATATTAATAATTGCATGTTTTTCTTAATGTTAACTACATTTTAAGCCCTGGGTAAAACTAGCTAATATAGAGACTTAAAATTTTCTTATTGTAGTCAAACACCAGAAAAGCTTTCAGAAGAAAAGTGTAGAGTGAATATTACTAACTTAGGTATACTGAACCACATACAGAAGACAGGGTTTGAACATCCACTGCGGAACAGTTCAGGCTAAGTGGCATATGCCAAAAAGAGTTACGTGTATTTTAGTGAATACATATTGCCAGATATTGGTATATATCTAAAACTGTTTCTTAAGCACTTGGAAGACACTAAGGTGACATCTTCCAGAAAAGTTATAATCTGGGTTGTAGTACTATCTAATAGATACCAAATGTTATCCAAATAAAAATATTCACCTCTATTTAATTGTAGAACAGTATTTCCTAAATAATAAGGAAAACTATATGAACTATATAAAAGACTATAGAAGATATATATTTTAAGAAAATTAAATGTAAACTTTCAGATAAAATATAGCTAACAAAAAGTGGCTATAAAGGCCTCAGTCCATTTTACATTCTCTAAGTCTTATATTTTATGCAATTTTATTGGAGAAGAGGAAATTTATAATTACTGCCAACATTTTATTTTGACCATGCAAATACTGTCCAAATTTCCTTAGGCCCGTAAAAATATATTTTATAGAATTTTAGTTCAAAAGTCAAAAGAGAAAAGGAACTACTTTGGCAGGACATTCACAAAGGCAAACATTATTTCTACAAATATTCTTTATGTTAACAATCCTACAGAATATAATACAATAAAATCATAATAAAAATGTAACTATTAACAGATTTATTTCAAATATATATATTGTCTTTTATTTGAGGCTCAGCAAGTGGTAATTCTGAAGTTCTGGAAACATGATAATTTGTATAATTCACCTATAAATGCAATGTAATAAATTACCAATATTCCAATAGATTGGTCTCTCCCAATGGCTAGAAAACAAATTTTAAAAACCCAGTAGCTATATTATGATTTATTGTTGAGGAGACACTTCAAATATTCACAACGCAAGTATTTTCAATATAAAAAATATTAAAATTATAAATTAATGTAAGAAAATAGAACTGGTCAATACTAATTTTGAGTTATATATAAAACTTGCATACTAACCAACAAAGTGGAAAGCAAAATCTGCCATTGCTGCACAAAGTAAAAGCTCACGAGCTTCAAATTAATCATTGAAAAGTTGAGAAATTTAATTTTCAACCCCAAAATCATGTTTTAAGTATATTTAAAGTATATATAAAATAGATAAATTACATAAATCCTCAAAAGTACACATATTTATGTTTACTTTAAAAATATATCATAAAGGAATTTAACATAAAATATACTGTTGGGTTTTAGATAAGCAATTCATATTTAAAAATGTAAAATAAAATTCTCCACACTATTCTCTTAGTTTTAAATTATGACTTATAGATTACACTTTATTCCAAACCTCAGTATATACTAAATACATGCAAGGCTTTTTTTTCCCCCTTAATGATTAAAAAGTTGTTCTTACCCCACGTCAGTTTTATTCTGAATAACACTGATACCTTCTGGACCCAGCTCTGGGATCCATTTCTCTATTTCTTCTGTCCAAGGATATCTCAGAGATGAAGGGACCACTATTAAAAGAGGCCATTCCTCCTTATAGAAGTAAGCAATTGCAATTGCCTGGATTGTCTTTCCTAGGCCCATCTAAAATAAAAATAAATTAAAAATACATAAATACCTAAGTAGATAAATGCTGAAATATGTTGAAAGAAAATATTTATTAAATATTTACTTAAGAGTATTATCATCAAAATAATTTTCCAATGTAAAATCAATTGATTTACATAGTTAATAAAAAGCACAAGATTATGGTGACCTTTAAAATTCATTAAGCAAATTATGTTATTTTCTAACCATTTGTGACTGGACTTAGAGACAAAACAACCTGTTATTTAAAATATTAATTATATTGGACTCATATAACTTAATTTTATAAAGATGTATGTGACCATTTATAAGTTCTTCTCTTAAAACAAGGGTAAATGCCTTAACTATATATCACAATATCATGTTATTTAAAAGCTCGAATAAGCCCTAAATCATGCACATTTTATAAAAGTAAGCATAGAAAGGTTAAATTTTCTATTCAACTTAACAATTAACTGAATGCAAAACTAGTGTGAAAGTTCAGGTCTCTGGTGTTTTCCCACTTAATTGTTTTCATACTTATATCATAATGCCCCATTTCTAAGTGGTACCAGTTTAAAAGTAGTTACTAAATGAATGTTTTTAGTGATTTTGTTCCTAACAGCCAGAATATGAAGACAACCCAAATGTACTTCAACTGGTACATGGATAAAAACTGTGGTACACCCATGTAATAGAATACTATTTATCAATAAAAACGGAGCAAACTATTGCCATACACAACAACACGAGTAAGACCCAAATGCATTTTGCTAAATGAAAGAAGTCAAACTCAAAAGCCACAAACCATATGATTCCATGTTTATGTCAATACAGAAAACATATCAAAGTCGGGAAGTGGGAGGATGACAGCAGCATGAAGAAACTTTTGAGATGATAGGGCTGTTTTGTATTTTGATTGTGGTGACAATTACATGTCTGTACACATTTGTCAACTTATATAATTGTGCATTTAAAAAGGATGACTTTACCTAAGAGAGTGAAGTACACCTCAATAACACTGACTTTTTAAAAAAAAGTAGGTATGGGGGCGCCTGGGTGGCTCAGTCGTTAAGCGTCTGCCTTTGGCTCAGGGCGTGATCCCAGAGTCCTGGGATCGAGCCCCACATCAGGCTCCTCTACTGGGAGCCTGCTTCCTCCTCTCCCACTCCCCCTGCCTGTGTTCCCTCTCTCGCTGGCTGTCTCTCTCTCTCTGTAAAATAAATAAAAAATAAATAAAAATCTAAAAAAAAAAAAAAAAAAGTAATGATTATGAACCGTAAAGGAAAGACTAAAAGATGCAAGTCCTCCTGACTTGATGTTTCCTAGAGAAAAAAGATATAGATACCTAAGACAGTTAATTTAAAATGAGTTTTCAATGCTGAGCAAAATTAAAGAGAAGACAAAAAGGAAGTCTGCGATTTTTATCAAGTCTCCACTAAGAAAATCTTGTGTTATGTATTTTTCGTTAAACGACTGCTATTAACAATGACAAAAGAAATCCTAGAATATTCAAGCAAGCTAACATTTATATCAATCACATTTAGAAAGAGAAAACTAGTGTGAATTACTTAGGAAGATGTTGTTTTGACTGAAATAAAAGACTGCCAGATGGAGACAAGGTAAATGAAATGTAGGAAGTGACTTTGTTTCTGACCGGTGTTCAGTAAGTACTCAGACATTTGAATCCATGAGTAAATTAATGAATAAATAAAGATCAAGGTCATTAAATTCCGTGGGACAGGCAAAACCCAGGCAGAGAAAAAAACGGGAATACTGAAAAGATTTTAGTGCAATATTATCAGCTAGCATTTCAAAGTTCTGAAGCAAGTAACATTCAAAACTAGAGGCAAAGCAGGGGCGCCTGGGTGGCTGAGTTAGTTAAGCATCTGACTCTTGATTTCAGCTTAGGTCATGATTTCAGGGTTGTGAGAGTGAGCCCGAAGTTGGGCTCCGTGCTGGGTGTGGAGCCTGCTTAATATCCTCTCTCTCCTTCTGTTCCTCCCCCGCCAAAAAAGAAAAAAAAAAAAAAAAAAGAGCCAAAGCTAAGTCTAAAACCTTTAATGTATACAAGTGTCCATCAGTGGTTGAACCGATAAAGAAGCCATGGTATTTATATAAAATGGAGTATTATTCGGCCTTGAGAAAAAAGGAAATCCTGCCATTTCCCACAACCTGGACGGAGTGCAAGGACATTATGCTAAGTGAAATTAGCCAGACAGAGAATGATAGATACTGCATGGGATCATGTATACATAGAATCTTTGGACAAAAAGGAAGAAAGCACCAAACTGACAGTAACAGAGACTAAAAAAGTGGTTGCAGGGGTAAGAGATAGGAAGAATAGGGAGAAGGTGGTAAAAGGGTACAAACTTTCAGCTATAAGATGAATAAGGTCTGAGGACCTGACGGAAAGCATTTTGACTATAGTTGATAACACAGTGCCGTATGATTGAGGTTTGGTGGGTTGGTGGAACTAGGATGTTTTCAACAAAACAAAACAAAACAAAACAAAACGAAAAACCCAGAAAAGTATAGATATGTGAGGTGATTGATGTGTTAGATGTATAGGGGGAAACCGTTCACAATATATACATGGGTCAGGTCATCATGATGCATACTTCATAAGTCTTAAAATTTGCTTTTCTGCTATACCTCAATAAATCTAAAATTATTTTAAAAATACTGAATATGTAAGCTTTTAATATTGAAATAAGATCCATTTGCAGATAAAAATTGTTTCCTATCTAGGGTTTGAAGAATAAAATTCTGGTTGTTAGGCAGGGTTTGTTGACTGGGTAAGGGAACTTAGGAATATAGACATGCATACACACACAACCTAAATACTTAATTTCAAAATTAAATCATGTTACAGCCTAATATTCTATATCTCTTTCTAAGGAATAGCATGCAACAACAACCTTTAGGCCTACACAGCCAAATTGAAGATTTAGCTGACGGTAGTAGACCTAACCCTAAGAGAAATAAATAACTTTTACATAACTTAGTTTTATAAAACCAAACCTAAGAGCAATTATGCACAATATCTGGTATAATGACTGGTATATTTTCTTGTCCTCAAAAGCCCACCAATCCTCATAGCTGAATCCACTTAAAGTCACTAGATTCTGGGACTAATATGATTCCAAGGAAGCAGAAATGTACAAATTACAGATGCTTCTTGGCTTGGGGACACTGGTATTGCTTGCTTATACCAAACAACTATGACAAAGGAGCACAATTCCAGGAACTGAGCCATGGTCAATTCTGTGTGTGTAGACTATACACTGTGCCATAGCTATGGTTACCCGGCTTTGCTTCCTGCAGTGGGCTCATAGATCATTTTCTTAACTTCTGTTTCTCTGGAAATAGGGGTCTGCTTGCTACCCTAATTTTCTGGGAATTAGAAGTCTTTGTGCCTCAGATTCTATTACCAGATCCTCATCTTTTGCTTGCTGCTAAAGTTACTTGGTGCCTGTCTACCTAGAGTTTTGTGCACTTCATGTAGTGTGACTAAGTGTTCTCTGTGTTAACCTGCCAGGCACCTACTAATGAACCACTTAATTAAAATTTCTAATACTGTCTGCTACTGATATCAGGGACACAGGACTTCAAAAGGGATGTGTGGGAACAAAAACTGAAACAATAGGTAAGAAAAAAGTTGGGAAAAGAGAAGTTATGGATTGAGAAAAGAAGATAGAGGAACTGTCATAAATACAGGAAAGAATAAGAATAATCAAGATGTGCTGAAAAGCTAATCTCATGAGAAGTTTGAATTTATTTTTATCTTCTAGTTCCCTAATCCTGCTTTCTTATATATTTGCTATATTATACCAAATGAATAAGTTTTTAATCCCACATATGTCATTTTCAGCTCTAAAATGCACATCAGAATCTTTTAAAATATATTTTTAGATTCTTTTTAACAGATTAAATTCTCTATTGAAATTTTTTATCTATTCATTTCTGTTGTCCACCACTTCCTTGATGCTCTTGAATAAAAAAATCATTGTTATTTTAAAATCTCTTTCTGATAACACCAATATCTGATCACCTGTGGATTCTATTACCTAATTTTTCTTTTGGTACTGTTTCTCAGCATCCTTTATAATTTTAATTGTATTCCAGAAAATGATTGGTGAAGAAATTATATAAGCTTTGGATGATATCTTCCTCCAGAAGGAAATTAGGTTAAGTTTTCTTTTGGCACAAAAATTGAGTAACAGCAGATACCTCATTTCCTTTAAGTCTTGGTTTTAGGCTTTTTATGAGCAAGTTTATTTTAGATTTGCCCTTATTACTAGGGTTTGGTCTTTACTACTAGGGAATATACTTCTGGAGGTCACCACAAGCCCAGGCAGAGTATTTACCAAGATTCTTTTCCCTTGACAAGGCACAACTCTGATCTGTGTCCTCAGCACCACAATAATGCTAAAATCTCTGCCTTGTTCTTTCTCTTCCAACTATAAATTTCTGCTGGGCTTTTTGGAGTTCATCCTGTGTGTGTATACTTTTAAGACAGAGCCAATGATGTGAGGGTAATATCTATGCAGATTTCTTGGGTCTTTCTCTCAAGTTACCTTCTCTCTGGGATTCTTCTCTTCATTTCCCAATGGTATGGTGCACAGTTTGATAGCTAGACAGAGTGGTCTCTGATACAAACAGAGTGGTCTCTGATACAAACAGGTTTAAGCAGCCTGTTTCAAATATGTGCTGAAAAAACTGAAGATATAGTGATGGATCTAGGCAGCTGAAGAACAGAAAGTCAATTTGGGGAGCTATCAGTGTACTATTTCATTAAGTTTAGGAAATTCTATATATTTTTTATTGTTCCCAGCTATCTTATCACATGATTTCTTAATAACATAAAAAATCATGACTGCCTTTTAAGACCTAAACTATTAAATTTTTTTTAAAGATTTTATTTATTTATTCGACAGAGACAGAGACAGCCAGCGAGAGAGGGAACACAAGCAGGGGGAGTGGGAGAAGAAGAAGCAGGCTCATAGCAGAGGAGCCTGATGTGGGGCTCGATCCCGTAACGCCGGGATCATGCCCTGAGCCGAAGGCAGACGCCCAACCGCTGTGCCACCCAGCCGCCCCTAAACTATTAAATTTTTTAAAAGTAAGTATCAATTAAGAAACAAGGAGCCATTGTAAAAAGAAAGGTTCCCAAGTCAACGAGTCTTAAGTATAAGAAATGGAAGGATTAATTTAGCTAAGAAGGTAATGTGTTGAATATAAGAATAAACAATGGGAGCAAAGCAAAGGGTGTGATAAAGAGTCTGATTCCATTTTTAATGTTTGAATGCTGACAGCTTTTAAGCCCCATTTAGTCCTCCTTACCCTCTTGCCCTAAATCCAGGCAAGCTGATAAGAAAATGTGGGCATTACTTCCTTTAGCATCAGAGGGAAATTCAAAACAACAAAACCACAGCCCTCATGTTGAAAACCATGATCCTAGGCCAACTCCATGAACCCAATAAAAAACCAAGTCAGTCTCCTTTCCTTATTCTCTCATGTGTCTTCTTATAGGCACAATTCAGTAGAAAATAAATCTGATGGAAATCCTCAAACAAAACATGATTCAAACTAAAAGTATATGACTAAAATCTCATGCTCCCATTAAGGAAAGAGTGGATCACATAATACAGGAAAACAGTTCTAGATAAAATTTGTAAATACAAAAATAATTGCTGGGACAATATTTTTGCTATATATATAAACTTTAAAAAACTGTACCTACATTTCAAGTATTTTCCAAAGAATTAAAATAGCATAACATTCAACTATAAGACCAAAAACACACTCAAATAATGTGGGTATACAGAAGTAATTATATTCAATAGGTGGTTCAAAGCCTTTGGCTCTCACTACAAAAGAATTTGTTAAACTAAAATGGCCCAGCGTTTCAAGATGATTAAGTCTAAATCAACTACTGAGAACCAAAGGCCTAACTCAATAATGGTACAACCATCTTATGGAGATACTACATAAGACGAATTAAATAGAATACTTTAACTTCAAAGGTACATTTTATCAATGTATTCAAACTATGAATCACTATTTTATTTAGTGGAATAATTTTGGCTTTTCTAAATGTCTTATTCTACAAAATTACTAAGAGCAATTAAACAACATTGATCTTAACTGACACACAAAATTTCATTTTCAATTTTTTATATTGTGATTGCATTTATATAGCAAATGCATAAATCAGAAGATGACTTCTGATTGAGAACTTTGTTTGACTAGAAGTTTCCAATTAAAAAAATTTTTCTTTGGAAGTTTTCAGTTTTAAGGTTATAAAGCAGTTTGTAAGGATAAGGGTAAGGATGCAGGTTTATCTTTAGAGTAGGTGATCAATTTGTTCTAGAAGAGACCCCTTTAAAGAAGACTTTGAGATATGCAGACTTTAAATCTTAATGAGACTGAACTGAGTAAAGAAGCCCACATATAGAAAAGTCAGACTGAAAGACTATATTCGATTAGTTGTTACTGCTAAGAAGATGTATGGTTTACCTGAACTATTTCCATATCTTTGTAGATTAAATTATATAGGCATACCTCATTTTACTACACTTCATTTATGTAATTTTCAAATAGTGTGATTTTTTAAAACAGAAAACTTATGGAAATTTACATCAAGCAAATCTACTGATGCCATTTTTCGAACAGCATTTGCTAACATCATGTATCTGTGTCACACTTTGGTAATTCCTGCAATATTTCAAACTTTTTTTATTATAATTATATTTGATTATATAATCTAGAGTCAGGGTTCTTTCATGTTACTATTGTAATTGTTTTGGGGCACCACAAACCACACCCATAAAAGATGGCAAACTTAATTAATAAATATTGTGTGTGTTCTGACTATTCCACTGATAAGCTGTTCCCCCATCTACCTCCCTTCTCCTCAGGCCTCTCTATTTCCTGAGACACAACAATATTGAAATTAGGCCAACTAAAAACCTTACCATGGCCTCGAATTATTCATGTGAATGGAAGAGTTGCATGTCTCTCACTTTAAATCAAAAGCTAAAAATTATTAAGCTTAGTGAGGAAGGTATGTCAAAAGCTGGGCCTCTTGTACCAAACAGGTGGCCAAGTTGTGAAGACAAAGGGAACATCCTTGAAAGAAATTAAAAGTGCTATGCCAGGGAACACACGAATGATCAAAGAGCAAAAGAGTCTTATTTCTGATGTGGAGAAGGTTTCAATGGTCTGGATTGAAGAGCAGGCCAACCACTACATTCCCTTAACCAAAGCCTAATCCAGAACAAGGCCCTAACTCTCTTCAGTTCTGTAAAGGCTGAGGTGAGGAAGCTGCAGAAGAAAAGTCTGAAGCTAGCAGAGGCTGGTCAAAAGCTGTCTTCAGAACATAAAAGTGCAAGGGGAAGCCACAAGTGCTGATGTGGAAGCTGCAGCAAGTTCTCCAGAAGATCTAGCTAAGAGCATTAATGAAGGGGGCTACACTAAACAACAGATTTTCAATGTGAACGAAACAACCTTCTATTGAAAGAACATGCCATCTAGGACTTCATAGCTGGAGACGAGAAGTCAGTGCCTGGCTTGAAAGCTTCAAAGGACAGGCTGACTCTCTGGGTAAGGGCTAATACAGTGACTTTAAGTTGAATCCAGGGCTCATTTACATTCCCAAAATCCTAGGGCCTTTAAGAATTATGCTCAATCTACTCTGCCTGCATTCTACAAATGGAACAAAAAAGCCTGGATGACAGCACATCTGATTACCACATGGTTAGCTGACTATTTTAAGCCCACTCTTGAGACCTACTGCTCAGAGAAAGAGATGAATCTCAAAATATCACTGCTTATTGACAAAGCACCTGGCCCCCCAAGAGCTCTGATGGAAAGAAATGTACAATGAGATGAATGTTGCTTTCTTGTCTGTTAATACAACATCCATCTTGCAGCCCACGGATCAAGGAGTAATTCTGACACTGAAGTCTTATTATTTAAGAAAAACATCTTGTAAGGATACAGCTGTCATAGTGATACCTCTGATGAATCTGAGCAGTCAACTGAAAACATTTTGGAGACTATTCACCATTCTAGATGACATTAAGAACATTCATCGTGATTCATGGGAAGTGGTAAAAATATCAACATGAATAGGAGTTTGGAAAAAGTTGATTCCAACCCTCTTAGATGACTTTGAAAGGTTCAAGATGTTAGTGGAGGAAGTAACTGCAGATGTGGTAGAAATAGCAAGAGAACCAGAATTAGAAGTGGAGCCTGAAGATGCGATGAATTGGTATAATCTCATATAACACTTTAACAGATGAGGACTTTCTTCTTACAGACGTGGAAAGAAAGTGGCTTCTTACATGGAATCTACTTCTGGTGAAGATGCTGTGAAGATTGTCAAAGTGGCAACAAAGGATTTAGAATATTACATAAACTTGGTTGATAAGCAGTAGCCAAGTTTGAGAGGACTGAGTCCTATTTTGAAAAAAGTTCTACTTTTTACCCAGTTTATGTGGGTAAAATGCGATCTCAAACAGCATCACATGCTACAAAGAATTGTGTATTTTTAAGTTTTTATTTAAATTCTAGTTAGTTAACATACAGGGTAATATCAGTTTCAGGTGTACAATATAGTGATTCAACACTTCCATAAAACACCTGGGTATTATTTTAAGAAAATGCCACAGCCACCCCAATCTGCAGCAATTACCAACTGATCATCAACATCAAGGCAAGACCATTTGGCAGCAAAAAAATTATGACTTACTGAAAGCTCAGATGTTGGTAGAGTGGTTTGTGACAGGTCTCCCCAAAATACGCCAATTTGTCATTAAGATTATTTTGAGTTAGTAACATTAAAAAAAAACCCAAAGATTTAGGAAAAGCTTTTTACCTCCCCCACAATTACCAAAAAGAATTTAGATGGAGGATCTACTCCAGGAGGAGACCTATCACTATAGTTAACTGCATTGTAATATGTACTAGGTATGAAAGAGAGGCAGGAAAGTCTGTTATGTCTCATTGTTTCTAAATGGCCCAACCAGCATTTATTTACCAAACAGTTACTCTTTTCATCATCCTGTGAACTGCACTCCTTCCCCTTTAAGTCCAACACCTGCACCCCTTTCTCTTTAGTTCAAAATGATATATATATAGTTTTAAACTGTCTTTGGAATTGCATTTCTATGTGGATCCCTAACATACATGAAATTAAATTGGATTTTCTCCTGTTAATCTGTACTTCATGTCAATTTGATCCTCAGTTTAGCCAGAAGTACCTTAAAAGGCAGAGTAAATGTCTTCCTTCCCCACAATTGTTAGCATATTGTAGCAGTATTTTAAGCTAAGGTATGTACATTTCTTTTTCAAACATAATGCTACTGCACATTTAATAGACTACACCATAGTGGAAACACAACTTTTATATGCACTAGGAAACCAAAGAGTTCATCTGACTCACTTTATTGTGGTAGTCTGGAATTGTACCTGCAGTATCTCCAAGGTATGCCTATAATTTCCTTTCCTATAGGTGATTTAGATGGTATGTTGCAAAATTATTGTTTGTTCTTAGATGTGTGTGTGCATGTGTGTGTTCATTCATGTGTTTTTGTCTTACAAAAGACTAGGAGAGAGAACAGACAATAGGGATACAGACATACAGGCCTGATATTCTCTTTACTCAAGAATGAAGAGGTGACCTGTTCAGAAATGTGTTGTCACACTTCTCTGATTGTCGACCTCTTCCTCATGGATGGGAGCAGGCTTTCTCCTGAAGGGAAAACACTGGGGTCAAATGAGGCTGGAAAGGAGGTGGTCTTCAGGGGATGATGGGATAAAACACTTCTTTATCTAAAAATAAGACACTGAGTTGAGGATGGCAGTAAAACTCAAGTAGGTCAGTACACCAAAGCACAGCTTACTGATACTGTGTGGGAGATAGCAAAAAGAGTACAGTGATGAAGCTCTGCAATGAACAGAGAGGTTAGATCTGAGCAAAAGTACTTTAAAAATAACCATTTCTACTATTAGCAGTTAATTGTTATGCTTTCAATAATGAAGTTTTATCCTTGCCAAATTTCTAGGAAAGTTTCATTAAAAATCACAGCTTTACAAATGGGATAAAATGTTATCAACAGGTAAATCTGAGCTAAGGGTATATGGAAACTCTTTGTACTACTCATATTCGTGCAGCTCTTCTATATGAATGAAATACTTTTCAAATAAAAATCTGAGGGAAAAAAGTTACAGCTCCACAACCTGGTATCACTTGTACTGGGAGGAGGAATGAAAGGGCCGTCCTATATTTCAAAAGAAGTGGCCAAGAGGAAATGATACTGAACTATTCCAGACAGTGCTGAAAGAAGAAAAACTCAATTCTTTCAAAATTACTTTTATCAGTCAACATTAACACTCATATGAAAACCTGAAAGGCAGCACAAAAGTAATAAAAGATCAATCTCACCTGTGAGTACTGGCACAATCATTTTAAGTAGACTATTAGAATTTGGTAGACCATTCAAATTATAACAAATGATGAAGAGGAGATCAAGTCCAGGAATAAAAAGACTGTTCAACATAAGTAAGTCTGCTACTATAATTCAAAATGTTTATGGTAATCATTATATGCTAAAAAAGGCGTTATATACTAAAAAGGCTAAAAAAATCAACACTCATTCTTGATAAAAGCCCTTTATTTATTGACTATTACACCAAGAGGATAATCTCTTCACAGGAGAAAAAGTATGTGTCACAAACAAAAAGGACCTACAGTTTTTAATGGATAAAACATTCCCATTAATATCAGAAACAGTAGAAAGAAATGAGATATATAAATATTAGGACTGACAAGCAAAAAGTATATTAGTTGCAGATAATATTACCAAATACTTAGAAACCAGAAGAATCAATAGGAAAATAATTACTACTATTGGTAGTAATATTTAACTATTACATACAGAATTCAAGTAATTAGCTAGTTCCAAAATTATGATGAAAGAAGTTTGGTGCTTTGGTATTTTGGAAGGAATAATCACAACAGAACAATGAAACAGAAGAGAATATAACAACATGCCAAATACCTATGGGAACTGAAAACATGATAAAAGTGGCATTTTAAGCTACTGAAAACAATGGTTCACTCAATTAATGCTATTAGGAAAATTGGCTAATGAAGGAAATCAGAATTTGTCACTCCAAAATAAGCCTTAATGGAGTAAGGGGATTACTTGAGGTGATTATTTTTGAGAAACAGTAAACATAGAAGAGGTTGTGAAGATGGAGCTTAAGTTATAATATTGTAGGTAAAATTTACATTTAAAAGGAAATCTTTGTTTGTCTCCTTCTCTGTACCTGCAAGAGAGTGAGGCCTGAAAACCATAAGAACTCAATATGAATGGAGAAGGGACTGACCTAAATCTGCATAACTAACCTTATCCTTGTTTACCATGGTTTTCCTGGTAACCTCCCATAACTGCCTGAACCACCATCTTTCTTTTGTGTTTAGCTGAAGATGGTATTTAAGGTGGTAGCATGGGCCATTTCAGGGAGTTTAATCATTTTACCTGGGTATCTCCACTGTGTACATGAAGTTTTCTTTTTAATAAACTTTTTAATAAACTTCTATTTATATATTTTTTGTCTTTTCTACCAGAAGACTCAGACAAGAATTCAAAGGGTAGAGGGAAAATTATATTTCCTTCCTTACAATCATATTTAGCTTTAAAGAGTCATAAGACATAGTAAAACTTGAGATACGTAACTATAATGTGAAACGTGTATGTATTATGCATTCAAACATTACCACTCTTAAGATAAAATAAATAAAATATCATGACAGAATAATACAGATTGGTGGTAAAGCTCCATAGTTCAGAAGGAGATTTTCCATATATTTTTTTCATATCTTTTTTAAAACCTGTTTTGTAAAATCAAAATCAGATGAACGAACGGTAATAAGATTCTATTCATTTTCTCCATATGTATTATGGGATTAGTGCCTGGAGGCTTTTTTGAAAGCGAAATTCCAACACAACACAAAGAGCATAATTATAGATGCTGAGGAAATGAAGAAAGAAAAGGAATAGAAAAAAAAAAGTAGCCTAAACTTTTGGTTTTGATCTAGGTTCTTTTTTTTTCTTTTTTGAGGGGGGAGGGGCAGAGGGAGAGGAAGAGACAATCTTAAGAAGGCTCCATACCCAGCGGGTGGGCCCAACAGGGGGCCAATCTCACAAGCCCTGAGATCAAGACCTGAGCCAAAATTAAGAGTCAGATGCTTAACCCACTGAGCCACCCAGTTGCCTCTTGAACTAGGTTCTTAAAATCTAACATACATATGAATGACTCGCTAGTTAAAAATTCAGGCTTCCAGGCACCAACTCCCCAAACTGTAATTTAAAGAAACAAGACTTTTTTTTTTGTCTGCACATTTTTTTCAATTTTCAATTTATTTTTATTTCTTTTTTAAACTGGACTTTTAAAATAATGACTCCTAAAGTGATTCTTGGTGGACGACTCTCGGGATGTATTTTGAGAATAACTACTCTAAAGAGTAAACTTTGGGATAAAAAAATCTTAAAGAGTATTTTGCTTAATTTTTAGCTATTTTATTCTCAAGATTTAAAAAAAAGGGTGAAACCGGAATTGACACAGGATTTCGTTTTTGAACATATTAATTTCTATATAACTTTGTTCCATAAGTGATCTTAAATTACAGTTTGAAGCAGTACCATAAACAGTGCTTTCTACTGCTAAAAAGTAAACAATAGGCCCAAAATGATGTCACTTAGAATAAGACCCCAAGTTAGTAAAATTAGACTTAATACCTCATCTAACAGCAGTTTCAACTTCCCCCCAAAATGCAGTCTTAACAGGTCAGTGAGGAATTTTATGATCAATGCCAATGAGCCTTCACACAGGCACTCTCCATTCAGCAAAGGAAGATGAGGTAATCTGCATGATAAGATCCTCAACCCTTCCCCCTAAAGAAAAGAGACTTTGCCTGGAATAATCTATTCTTTCCTTTTGCTTATAAATTTCTAGCATCTAGCCTTCCCTATAAAAATCTTTCATTTTGTACAACTCTTTGGAGCTTCCCTCTACTTCTAGATGGCATGCTGTCCGATTCATGAATTGTTTAATAAAGCCAATCAGATCTTTAAATTTACTCTGTTGAATTTTGTCTAACACTACTTTGCTATTTAGTACACAGAATAACTTCAACAAAAACAGAATTCTGCTTCTACCTTCACAATCTATTTAGATGAACTAACAATTTAACAGAAAAAGAAATTTCAGCAACTTAATAAAGGCTCAAAAAGGGAATCTAATTTGCATGTTGCTTTATCTGTTATTTCAGAGAGTCAATTAAAGGACGATATTTAAGAGGTTATGATGAAAACTTAACTATTTAAAAACTGGAAGAATAAATAATTTACATCACTAAAATATCTAGTTATGATGAACACAAAGAAATCAAACATAAAGCATTCATAAATGGAAGCAAAATGTGTGGAAAAATACAAAATTATCCATGTGTTATGATAACACTATAAACATGCTGTTCAGAAATGGAAACAAAAGCGTCTCTCAAAAGCATATGAAAACAAGGACTAGGAAACAAAGGACAGGAGCTTGGGAAGATGGTGAAATGGAAGCAAAATGTGTGGAAAAATACAAAATTACCCATGTGTTATAATAACACTGTAAATATGCTGTTCAGAAATGGAAACAAAAGAGTCTCTCAAAAGCATATGAAAATAAGTACTAAGGAACAAAGGACAGGAGCTTGGGAAGATGCTGGAGTAGAAGGACCCTAAGATCACCATGTGCCATGTTTACAACTAGATATCTCATCCACTTCTGAGACAATAAATCGGAGAGTCATCTGAATACTGGCAGAGCAAACTGCACAACTAAATAAAGAGAAGAAGCTGCATCTGAAAGGTTAGGACAGTCAGAAAGGCGGTGGGAGGCTGCCCGCTGGAAGGAGGAAGCTTCATGCACAGAGAGGGCAGAGAAAAGGGCCCCCATATCAGGGAGCACACACATTTAAGACTAATCCCCATAACATTTGGCTTCAAAAGACAGAGGGTTTGAATTCCATGAGTTTGGGTTTTTAAAAATTAATTAACTAATTAATTAATTAAGAGACCGAGAGAGCCTGTGAGCAAGGGTATGGGAGGCTCAAAGGGAGAGGAAGAGAGAGAATCCTAAGCAGGCTCCACACCCAGCTCAGAGCCCAATGCCAGGATCCATCTCACAACTCTGAGAACATGACCTGAGCCAAAATCAAGAGTCAGACACTTAAGCAACTCAGCCACTCAAGTGGCCCTGAATTCTAAGTTTGTAAAACCAATGTGACTTGGAGCCTGTAACTTTAAAAGTTAGCTGACTCAGCACTGGAGGAGGTGGGAAGGCAAGTGATAGCCAGGTCGATGCCCTTAAAGAGACAACAGCCTACACTGAGAGCTAACATAAAAACTGCAGTTTACACAGTGCCAGGGGCCAATGGGAGACCGATCTGTTCATTCTGATTTCAAAGCATGTTGGGAGTCTTCAAAAACAAAGGAGCTGGAAGGTGCCATTTTCCTCTCCTGCACCCCAGCATAAACACAGAGCTACCTCCAAAATGTAGGGCTGCACAGACACTAGATACCTAACCTGTCAGCAGTGCCCCATGGCCATGAGTTCTCCTGAGGACTTGCCTGCCCCAAGTCTGCTAACCTCAGCCCTGGGCTCAGGGTAAATTTGTTAAAGCTGTGCATTTGCCCACCAAGCCACCAGGAGCACAGCAACCACCTGGTTCCGCCTTTACCTGCCAGGCCGTGTGCCCCAGCCATCATAACACACAGTGCCGAGTGCCCAGCTTTGTACCTGGCCATTCTGGCCCACAGCACCCCGCTTCACCAATGCTTTGGGGGATCTGAAGGACTAGTGGCTCAATGCAAATTTTGCTGCAGCAATGTTCTCAAGTTCCCCGGTGGACACGTCCCCTATAAGCTTTCCTATCTGGGTCTCACTAATAGCACAGTGACCAAGAGCAGGCCAAAACAGGAAGAGACCCAGTGCAGATAACTACACTGAAAGGAAAAACGACTCAGATACAACAGTAGGGTGTAAGTGACACATATAGGATACTGTGCTGAACTGCTAGATTATGCTGTAAAGGGAACACTACACTGAAGAGCAACCTAAGAGCTTTTCTTCATAAAGTCACTACTCTCAAGAGCAGAAGACACACCAAATTTCCTTAAGACACAGAAAGAGACACAGACAGGCAGACAAAATGAGGAGACAGAGAAATTCATCCCAAAGAAAAGGACAAGGCCACAGTCAGAGATCTAAGCAAAACATATATAAGTAACATGACTAATAGAGAATTTAAAGCAATGATCATAAGGATACTCACTGAACTTGAGAAAAGAGTGGAAGACATGAGTGAGACCCTTAATTCAAAGATAAGGAATAACACAGCAGAGATGAAGGGTGTAATAAGCAAAAAGAGAAACACACTTGATAGAATGAATGCAGGATAGAAGAAGCAGAGGAACTAATTAGCAACCTAGAAGACAGAATAATGGAAAGTAAGCAAGCTGAACAAAACAGAGAAAAGAATGATGCAAAACGAAAACAGATTTAGGGAACTCAGTGACTCCATCAAATGTAGTAACATTCATATTACAGCAGTCCCTGAAGGAGAAGAGAGAGAAAAGGCGGTGGGAAATTTATCTGAAGAAACAATATCTGAATATTTCCCTAATCTGGGGAAGGAAACACATATCCAGATCTAGGAAGCAAAGAGAACTCCCATCAAAATCAACAAAAGCAGACCCACACCAAGACATATTGAATTAAATTGGTGAGATACAGTGATAAAGAAAAAATGTTAAAAACAGCAAGACAAAAGAAGTCAGTACTTACAAGGGAAAACCCAGAAGGCAATCAGGAGATTTTTCAACAGAAACTTTGAAAGCCAAAGGGGACTGGCATGATATAGTCAAAGTGCTGAGTGGGAAAAATCTGCAGGAAAGAATACTCTATCCGGCAAGGCTATCATTCAGGATAGAAGAAGCGACAAAGAGTTTCCCAGACAAAAACTAAAGGAGTTCATGACCCATGACCACTAAACCAGCTCTTCAAGAAATACTACAGAGGACTCATTGTGTGGAAAGGAGAGTCTAAAAGTGACAGCACATAGGTAGCAAACATAAAACCAGAACAAAAAAATTCTGTAAAAAAAAAAAAAAAAAGAGTTAAGGACTCACACACACACAAAAGGATATAATACAGAATAATGTACAAAATGTGGAGAGGAGGGGCGCCTGGGTGGCACAGCGGTTAAGTGTCTGCCTTCGGCTGAGGGCCTGATTCTGGCGTTATGGGATCAAACCCCACATCAGGCTCCTCCACTATGAGCCTGCTTCTTCCTCTCCCACTCCCCCTGCTTGTGTTCCCTCTCTTGCTGGCTGTCTCTATCTCTGTCAAATAAATAAATAAAATCTTTTAAAAAAAATGTGGAGAGGAGAGGAGAGAATGGAATGAAACTTAAATAACTATCATCTTAATATAGACTTCTATATGCACAAGAAATTATATACAAACTTACTGGTAACTATATATCAAAACCACTACAAAATATGCAAAGAATAAAGAGAAAGAAATTAAAATATATCCCTAAAGAAAGACAGCAAAATATGAAAAAAAGAATAAGAGAAAATCTTCAGAAACAACCAGAAAACAAGTAATAAAAATGGCAATAAATAGAAAGCTATCAATAATTACTTTGTTTGTAAAAGGACTAAACCCTCCAACCAAAAGAGACAGGGAGACAGAATTGATTAAAAAAAAAAAAGAAGACCCATCTATATGCTGCCTATAAGAGACTCATTTTAGACCTAAAGACACCTGCAGATTGAAAGTGAGGGGAAGGACAAACTATATGTTTCAAATGGGTGTCAAAAGAAAGCCAGATTAGTGGTATTTACAGGGACAAAGAACTTTAAAACAAAGACTGTAACAAGAGACAAAGAAGGAAACTATATAATAATAAAGGGGACCACCCAAATATACACATATAAGCAAAAATTCTCAACAAAACATTGGCAAACTGAATTCAACAATACGTTAAAAAAAAATCACTCACCGTGATCAAGTGGGATTTATTCCCAGGATGCAAGGTGGTCCAATATTTGCAAAACAACCAATGTGATACATCACATCAAAAAGAGAAAAGTAAGAACCATATGATCCTTTCAATAGATGCAGAAAAAGCATTTGAGAAAGCATAACATCCACTCATGATAAAAAAACCTCCACGAAGAAAGGTCAAAGGGAACACACCTCAACATAATAAAAGCCATATATGAAAAATCCACAGCTGACATCATCCTTAGTGGGGGAAAAACTGAGAGCTTTTCCCATAAGGTCAGGAACAAGACAAAGATGTCCACTCTCACCATTTTTATCACATAGTACTGGAAGTCCTAGCCATAGCAATCAGACAACAAAAAGAAATCAAAGCCATACAAATCAGTAAGGAAGAAGTAAAACTGTCACTATTTGCAAATGATGTGATATTATATAGAAAAAACCCAAAGACTCCACCAAAAAACTGGTAGAACTGATAAACGAATTCAGTTAAGTCTCAGGATACAAAATCAATGTACAGATATCTGTCGCATTTTTTTTTTTCATTCTTTTTTGTTAAGATATCTCTATGCTCAGTGTGGAGCTCAAACTCAGAACTCAAGATCAAAGTCCCATCCTCTTCTGATTGAGACAGCCAGTACCCCATCTGTTGCATTTCTATATAACAATGATGAAACAGCTGAAAGAGAAATGAAGGGAACAATCCCATTTACAATTCCACCCAAAATAATAAGATACCTAGGAATAAACCTAACCAACGAGTTTAAAGACCTGTACTCTGAAAACTATAAAACACTGATAAAAGAAACAGAGGACACAGAGAAACGTTAAGACATTCCATGCTCATGAACTGAAGAACAAAGATTCTTAAAATCTCTAAACTATCCAAAGCAATCTACATATTTAATGCAATGCCTATCAAAATATCAACAGCATCTGTCGCAGAACTAGAACAAACAATCCTAAAATTTTATGAAAATACAGAAGACCCCTAGTGAAAGCAATCTTGAAAAAGAAAAGCAAAGCTGAAGGCATCACGATTCTGGATTTCAAGTTAAGTTACAAAGCTGTAGTAATCAAGAGCATAGTACCGGCACAAAAACAGACACAATAAATAGACACATAGATCAATGGAACAGAATAGAAAATCCAGAAATAAACCACCATCCTATGATCAATTAATCTTCAACAAAGAGAAAAAGAATATTCAATGGGAAAAGGAAAGTCACTTGGACAAATGTTGTTGGGAAATCTAAACAGTAACATGCAAAAGAATGAAAGTAAACCACTTTCTTACACCATACACAAAAATAAACTCAAAGTGGATTAAGGACCTAAATGTGAAACCTGAAACCATAAAAACACTAGAAGAGAAAACAGGCAATAACTACTTTGATATCGGCCATAGCAATTTCTCTTAGATATGCCTCCTGAAGTAAGGGAAACAAAAGCAAAAATCAACTACAGTGACTATATCAAAATAAAAAAGCTTCCGCATAGCAAAGGAAAACAATCAGCAAACTAAGATGCATCCTATGGAATGGGAGAGGATATTTACCAATGACATATTGGATAAGGGATTAGTATCCAAAGTATATAAAGAACTTATACAAATTCAACACCTAAAAAACAAACAATCCAATTAAAATCGGGCAGAAGACATGAACAGACATTTCTCCAAAGAAGACAAATAGATGGCCAACAGACACATGAAAAGATGCGGGGGACGCTTGGGTCGCTTAGTCAGTTAAATGTCCAACTTTTGATTTCGGCAAAGGTCATGATCTCAGGGTCATGAGATGAAGCCCCACACTGGGCTCCATGCTGGGTGTGGAGCCTGCTAAAGATTCCCTCTCTCCCTCTCCCTCTACTCCCCCACCTTGCTCACTAAAAAATAAAACATTAAAATGGATGCCCAATATCATTCATCATCAGGGAAATGCAAATCAAACTACAGTGAAATACCAACTTGCACTTATTAGAAGGGCTAAAACAAAAAAGACAAAAATCAACAAATGTTGGCTAGGACATAGAGAAAAAGGCACCCTCTTACACTGCTGTTGGGAATGAAAACTGGTGTAGTCACTGTGTAAAACAGTATGGAGTTTCCTCAAAAAGTTAAAAATGGAATTACCCCATGATCTAGCAATTGCACACTGAGTATTCATCCAAAAGATACAAGAACACTAATTCAAAGGGACACATGCAACCCTATGTTTATTGCAGCATTCTTTACAACAGCCAAATTATGTAAGCAGCCCAAAGGTCCATAGATAGATGAATGGATAAAGAAAATGTGTATACACACATGCACACGTGTGCGTGCACACACACATACACACGTGGGAATATTATTCAGCCATGGAAAGAATGAAATCCTGGGGTGCCTGGGTGGACAGTGAACATCTGCACTTGGCAAGCCTGATTACTGCTACTGATGATCAGAGATAAAATCAAGTTAAGATTTTATAAAAGGTAAGATGAATCAATCCCTTGCTTAGCACTGTAAATGACTACAGTGGAATATTCTGTATCCTTTCTTATATGGCAACACTGTTATTAATTTTAAGATAACATGAGAATTAAGAATAAAGGATCTCATGTTGAAATTTAGATTAGAATATTAAAATCATATTTTCTTCAGTTATATGACACATAAAAATTGTGGCAGAAGTAAATAAATAAGGCTACCACTTATTTGAGACATGAGGAAAATTCTTTCAAAATAAGGAATCAAATGTATATCAATGAAAAGCAAATCAATCACAGCTTCAGAGACAAAATTTTTACAAGGTTATTACAGTGTTCTCTGTTAAAAAATACTTGTATTAATCCGTCAGTTCATGTGTTGACATATAGCAATCACTTTAGAACCATGAGAAAGAACTTGATATCTAAATCCAGTAATTTTTTGAAGATATTCTTTAAGTAATGTCAGAAATTCAGTACTCAGATTCTGAACTGAGACCCTTTCAAGATGAGTTTTATATATATAACAAAGGAAGTAAAAAAGAAGCCTTCTTAAGAAAAGTTTTTTTTTTTTTTAAAGAAAAGTAAGAACTCACTTAAATGGTCATATAAAATGAAAAGGAAACATGCAAAAAGAAACAAAATGCTAATCACATCTTCCACCAGTTGCCAAAATGCCACTATTGACTAAAAATGGATCCTTAATGAGTTGGGTAGATAAGCTTTCATCAGTTAAAAAGTAAAAGACGGCCAACAAAGACTCAGATTGGGCTGGAGTATTACAGCGGAGATGGTAACAAGAATGTAAATCAAATAAGGCTGCAAAATGAATTTGTCATTTTAGAAAAAGACATGGAATCTTACCAAAAGTTAAAATTGCTGTTTAAATTTGCTTAGGCTGTAAAGAAAAATCTTGGGCTACTAAGGAATAAAAAAGAGAAAACCATTAATATTTTATTAATTAAAAATAAATTTTTATATGTTTAGAGAATATTTAGAGAGTTTTGTGTGTGTGTGTGTGTGTGTGTCCCCAAAAGAAACCACCCCATATCAAGATTGATACCTTTGGGTCCAAATATGTAATTTTCTTCCCTATGGCAGAATCTGTATAGATTGCTTCCATATTAGATAAAGTTACAGATAATTTCTCCTACAATGCAATGTCACATGAACCCCAGGGACGTATTATAGAAAGGTGAAATATATTTAGTTCCTGACATGTTTATTGGATAGGGATGCCCCTTGCTTTCCCAATATAAGTAAATATCTTATTGGATATCTTGTATGTTCTTTCTTCTTCTTTGTCTTCTACTAGAACTAATAATGGCTCCAAATTTCTTAAATCAATGTATGTATAAAAAAGGCTTGAAAGTGAATACCCTGTCAATTATTAGTTAAGGAATTCAGTTTTAATCCATGAAAAGAAATGAGATATGTCAAAATTATGGCATCATACGCTAGTCACAGTCCTCATTTATTAAATATTATCCATGTCAAAATAAAAAATTGACTCTGCTTTTGTAGAACCAGTTGAGTAGAGAAAATATAATAAATTGAAACTATAGAAAACTTAATGAAAATGTTATCTAAGAAAATCTTCCTAAAAAATAAATTCGAATTACGTTTAGAATCAAAATAAATGTCACTTGCAAAGTATTAATGACTATAACAATAACCACAAATAAAGGTCAATTTATATGAGGGTAATTCATATATATTTTCTAAGATTTTATTTATTTATTTGACAGAGATAGACAGCCAGCGAGAGAGGGAACACAAGCAGGGGGAGTGGGAGAGGAAGAAGCAGGCTCCCAGCGTAGGAGCCTGATGTGGGACTCGATCCCAGAATGCCGGGATCACGCGCTGAGCTGAAGGCAGACGCCTAACGACTGCGCTACCCAGGCGCCCCAGGACAATTCATATTTTAAGATCTAACAAGACTTGATTTTTAAATTACTGAAGTACTAGTGATATTAAAGTGATATTAAAGAGTTCATTAAATTCATAGTTGTTAATACAATGTAATAAACTAATAAGTTACAGAAAGTAACAAAATGTCAAAACATTAGAATAAAAAAGTACTAAGTTTTAGGAATAAATGTTAGAATAAAAACAGTAAGATAACCAACACAATCAATGATACATTTTGAAATAAACTAAAATATGGATTTTACATAAAAATGTATTAAAAGATGACAAGAATATTCAGCTAATGTTATTTATTCATTTCTGCTTTCTAATATTATTATAGTATTATAAGTAATACTATTTATCATTAATAACCTCAGTACTAATATTAATAAAAAGAAAAGAATCATTTCATTTGATGTGGTATTAAAAAGAAAACCACAAACCCCAAATGGCTTCATTAGGGGTTAGGGCCCCAAGTCAGTAAACTAAGATTTAATGCAAAACCTAAGATTTAATATCTAATAGTTTCTATACCCCATTAAATGTCACCTTCAACCAGTCAACATGGGAATTTACTGGTCAGCATTAAGAAATTTACTCATAGACCCCTCCTATTCCCCTTAGGAGAACAACCCTTCCTAAAAGAATGAATTCTTTACTAATAATTTCCTTCTTTCCACTCCCTTTCTACCTTTAACCACCTTTGTTTTTCTGTAGCCCTCTGGAGCTCCCCTCTACTTGCTAGATGGGATGCCACCTGATTCATCAATCAATTAATAAAGCCAATTGGATCCTGAAAATTTACTCAGTTGAATTTTTGTTATTTAACAGATTTGGTGGCAGCAGTGGGATCTGAAGTGAATTACGGAACATTTGGAGACAATGAGAAACACAGGCATTGTACCCTGCAAAGCCTCTGACTACACTGTCTTTGTTGCCATTTGCAGGGGCCGTGGGTAAATTCTCTTGGCTCAGAGCTCTACTTTTTATTTTGCATTCAAGAACCTGATTGAATTGGATTTCCTTGAAGGACAGGTCTGTTTGAGAGGGCAGATGGTTTGCCTAGAGCCCAAATGAACTGGCCTATTTGCCCAGATTCAAGCCCCTACCTTTTCAGACCACAGTTCCCCAGGTAGAAGACCCTTGCAAGTGCCAAATGAATTTTTGTGATGTGCATCGGATTTTGTGGCCAGGATGCAGTAACTTCTCTTGGTTACTACCAATACATTAAGGTGTGCAACTGCATTTGTCTTGCTTTGTGTAGATAAAGGCTATCGCTAATAGGTATCTCAAAGGCCTATAAGCTGCAAAAACTGATGAGCCTTGGCTGAGCGTTTAGAGGCTGCTTGAGTGCATGACACCTCAAGAAGATTCCTGTGATAAAGTTGGTCACAGAATAGGTTAAATTAACACTAGTTCACCCACCAACTCAAGAAAACTTCTGTGCAACAAAGTACACTGTAAAACATGCACAATCCCCAACCCAGCAGCACATCTTTTTTAATCTTAGCTCGACTCCAAGAAATCCAAAGCCTTAGGGAATGGGATCCTTCTGAAGAGTCAAGCACAACACCTTGCGGCACATCTGCTTATTTTATGTCTAAGAACTGTAGTCCCGGAAGTTACAGATATCTAGCAGAAACAGCAAAATTTTAATAAGCTGGTCTTCTGCCCTAAGGAACTTGGGTTGGTAACTATCAGGTTGTGGGGGGGAGGCAAAATAAGGCCAGACAGAAAAGTGGGTTAATTCCATTTGCAGCCAGGGTCCTACCAAACTGATGTGAACCCTCAGGAGAATTACAACTTAGAAATACAATGGCCATAATGGGGAGCATCCCAATTAGATAAGATCATTTAAGAAGTGCCTAGGAAAGTGAGGGTCCCTAAATTAAACAGAATGGGATACCTGTTTTAATTAGCAAGCAGAAGCCTCCAAAAGGTTCCAAAATTCCAAAGTAGTTTCATTTATAGATTCATTTCAAAAGGCTAACAGAAAATTAAAGAAGAGATATCTAAAAGACAAACATAACTCCTGCTTCCCTCTTTCCTCCTTTGAGTACTCATTCTACTAATCCTCTGTCTCGATTGTTTTTCCACTCTGAAAAGACTACACAACTATAAACAAAATGTGGACAAGTTAATGGACTTACAGACATCCCCATCTCTACCTTCAAACGAGGGCCCCCATATGGGCCCCTCCCAGAGTTGATGAAACTGAGGAGTTTTCTGGTTAACTGCTCTGTTCTTACCTTAAACAACCAATTGGAAACTCTGGTAGGTACCTTAGCTTGCAGAGGGGATCCTGGAAAAACCAGCAATTGGTTAAAATTCTTAATAGTATCAGTTCTTTCCCAATCTCTGTAGTTCCCAGGTGAGAGAGGAAAATAAAATTTCACATTGTCCTGTCCTTTCTAAATCCAAGCCCATTGGTCATTGATCTTTCTCTCCCAGAGATCAATAGTTATTGTCTTCTTCCTTGTTTAGTTTTGCATAACTGGGTTTGACTTTCTGCAGATTCAGGTTGTTTGTTCTTTCTTTTGGCTATCACTGGGAGGAATTCCGTATCAGGTGATGGTAGTATCCTTTCAGCGTCTTTGGGGATCCCTCTTACACCAAAGTGGGGGTTATTCAATACTGCCAGGCAGTATTGCCAAATATTTTAAATATCTAAAATTAGAACCATGCATCCAGAAGGAAAGAATAGGATAAAGTAGTTGGATAGGTAGACCAACCTATGATGTCATTTAAGTTACAACCCAATTCTCTGAGAAATTAAAAGCAACTGTCCTTATTTTACAAATCTTTACAAAACTAGAAATGTAGCTCTAGAGGCAATTTAAAGTTCACTTATTCCTTTACCAATCCCAAAACTTTTCCTTTTTATCTTACAGGGCTAATAAATTATTGGCTTTAGGAAAACAAAGTCCTTCTTGGAGGAACTTGCATTCTTTCTCTGTCCCTTAAAGTAATACAACTTATCATACCTTTAAAATGGCTTTAGAAAGGACAGGACAATGTGAGAATGAAGGGAAAAAAGAGGTCTTTTAAAAATATAAACTGCTAAAAGGGCTTTGTGCCCAAACTCTAGCACAGCCTCCTTAAGATTAACTCCAGTAACAAATACACATCTTAAAAATCTTCTCCACAACAGTCAGTAACTATACGGTCCTTACATCTGTCTGTGTGTGTGTCCAAATATGTATCTTGTAAATGTGTGGTATTTTTCCACCCATGGATAGTACTGCCAATTAATTTGTAAAAGAGCTCTATTTAGTTGGCTTGAAGACAAGCACTTTTAAGACTGGGCATTCTAGGGATGCCTGGGTGGCTCAGTCAGACGTCTGCACTCAGATCATGATCCTGGGCTCCTGGGATCGAGTCCCACAGCGGGCTCCTTGCTCAGCGGGGAGCCTGCTTCTCCCTCTGCCTGCTGCTCCCTCTGCCTTTTTGTACGGGCTCTCTCTCTGACAAATAAAAAAAATCTTAAAAAAAAAAAAAAAGAAGATTGGGCATTCTAAAACTCTTGGACAGAAATTAACTCAAATGTTCTTCAAGTTCATATTATCTGGGAAAATATTCAGTTGTTGGTTTAATTAGAATGGACATATCTTTATAGTAATCAGCATTAAAATTAAAACTTTGATTCTGTGTGGGTACTTGAAATTCAAGTTGATGTGATCTCCCTTACAAAATTAAAAAGAAAAAAAAAGCTTCAGAGAATGACTGAATTTGTTGTCTCATAAGGTTTTTCTGGGTAACCTAAGCATAATTAAGAACAATTAAACTGAAGAGGTATAAATAAAATTTAAAATTTTAGGTAAACTTTCAGGTAGTCTCCCAAATCTTTTGGTAAATTAAAACCTTAAAGTTCATTGAGTTACGTTAAGTGATGACTTAAGTTAAATTCACTAAATATTTAGATAATTTTCAAATAAGATAAAATACTAAAACACTGATAACTGAACATAGGTTAATCTAGTTTTGGCTTGCTTATTACAGAGAAACTAAAAATAAATGTGGGTCTGTTAGCAAACATGTTTGTGCTTTATTGAAAGACTGAATTATGAAGAAGCACATGTTTCTAAAAATTATGACATCTATTCATAAATTTGCCAATCTAAAGATTGCTGGTTTAACAGACAGTTCATAATTGCTTATTTATTAGCGTTAAGTATAAACTAAAATTTCTAGAGTTCAGAAATATAGTAAATGTAAATAAGTACTGGAAATACTGAGGGAAACAACTGCATGCAATGAGAGCAGGATGTGTGTTTTTGGTTAAAAAAAAAGTATGAGGAATAAAGATGCATTTTTTTGTTATAGTTGTTGAGGGAAAGGAAAATAATTTTGTCCTAAAGTGATCCTGGTTGTTTAAAGAAGCAAAATATAGGGCAAGATCTAAATGTAAAAAAGAAAGTTGTAGGTTTGTGGAAAAAGAATCTTTGAAAAGGAATTTTAATGTGTGGTCAAGCTGGCCAAGACTGGAATAAATTTAATTAAAAATGTTTCAAAGTAAGCTGGTCCAAAATTAGGATTTGGTTTTCTCCTTATTAAAAAAGACAAAGTTTTCTTGGACTACAGGTCTGCTCTTGATAGGAAATTGTAGAAACTTTTCTCCCCCCTTAATCTATTAAGTAATCTGCCTAGAAAACAAGATTCTGGGTTTCATCAAAATAATTTTCTGTGTCTTTATCAGGTCTCTGATTACTTAAGAAAGCCGAACTCTATTAAGAAAAGCTAAGTTTTTGTTTTGTTTTGTTTTACATCTATTTAACTTTCTGCATTTGCCTGCAGTCTTTCACTGTCACCATGGTTAGGTGGACAACTAAGTATTGTTTCATAGTGACCTATGATCTCATCTGACCAAGTGTTTTTTAAAACCCTTTCATTTTTTTGACAAACTTCCCAAATCAAATTCTAAATAAATCTTTTTGACCTGAAAGAAACTTTGGGATTTTTTTCCAGAGGGTCCCCTGGAACACTCTAAAGGATCTATTAAACTAATTAGGCTTATTCGCTATGCTAAATTACATGGGAAGCCTTGTCAAATAAGAAGTAGTACTAAGGGGTGCCTGGGTGGCTCAGTCTGTTAAGCATCTGCCTTCAGCTCAGGTCACGATCCTGGAGTCCTGGGATAGCGCCCCACATTGGGCTCCCTGCTCAGAGGGGAGTCTGCATATCTCTCCCTCTGCCCCTCCCCTTGTTCATGTCCCCCCCAAATTACTCGCTCTCAAATAAAATCTTTTTTATTTTTTAAAGAAGTAATACTAAATTTACTTTATGTTATATTTGTAAAACTGTTGGCACATGGGGAAAAAGTCCATTCTGCTTCTGCAGAAAATTGACCGATTGTCAGATTTTGGCCATCCTGATGTCTTTGTAACATGGCAGTAATCTGCTCCCAAGTCAGAGAAATTACGATAAGTACACAATGGCTGTAAATTAAATAAGCAGTCAGGGCTAGAGGAAAACCAAGATAGCCACTTGGTTCTTCTTGGCTCCCTGGCAAGCCCCACTTATTGATTTTTACATTCCTTCAACCAGCATAATGCATTTAAGATGACTCAAATTACAAAAAGACACTGGTGGGGAAACTTCTATAATAATGCAACAACAGTCTACCAGCAATGTCTGACTTGTCAGGTCCATAATTCTGGAAAAACTATTTTTGTTTCTAGAGGCCTCAGACTCCTCCTCTGGACCCTTTGAACACATATAGCGGGACTTCATTCATCTGCCACTTAGTATGGGTTATCAATTATGTTCTTATTATTGTACATATGTTTTCTAGATGGGTTGAAGCCTTTTCCTGTGGCTAGGCTGATGTCCTCACATTGGCAAAGAAACTGTTAAGAAAATGTGTTTCCCACTTGGGGGTATGACTTGTATAATCTCCAGTTACTGAGGCACCTACTTCACTGGGCAAATCATATAAGCCTTAATGAAAACCTTACAAACTTCTTGGAATCCATCAGTACATAACCGTCTGCTGATCCATTGTTGTCTCATGCTAGTATGACAGCCTACTATAAGTCTCTAATGTTTTATACTTAAGTCTGTCAACAACAGCTTAAAAAAAGCCTTCCTAGATCCCAATTCAAAGGAATGTGTTGACCATAGTCTAGAGACTGGGTATTCGAGAAACAACAAAAAAGGAAGACAGCACTCAAGTCCTTGGGTGGGAAGGGAACTTACCAAGTGCTCCTGACCACTAACAATGTTGTAAAACTAAAACATAAATTGAGCCTTGGGTACACATCTCACATCTAAAGAAGGCTCTACCTGACACCTGGTCCTATATAGATGTTGGATATCTCCAAATCAAATTGATGAGGAAGAGAAGTAGCTGACATAAGGAAGACTGCTTCTGCACAAGAGGACATATTAAAGCTTCATACTTTAACTGAACATGATACCCTTTCTCCTTCTTTTCCTTTCCTTTATTCTGGCACTGGACTAGAAAGATAACAACCTCAACTATATCTCCCAGGCCAGTGCTAAGGGGGGCAATGATTAGAATTTAGAGCACACTTTTATTTCAGGCTGGGAAAAAAGCAAAATGAAATCTCATTGGTCAACTCCCCTGAATTTTCATCATGAGTCAGAAAAGACCTACCAGGAGGGTTTCAAGATTTAGGATTCACTTCTTTGGGCAGGTCCCCACTTCCCTGGTTAAGGATAAATGTAAATAAGTTTATTATCAGGAACTTTTTCTTAATTCCTGAAACTATTGCAGAATCTGATGCTAAAGCAATAGCTGCCAACAAAGATTCTTAGACCCTCTGGCCAAAAGAGTTCTTGGTAATACAATAGCTCTTGATATCTTTTACCTGAGTGAGGAGCTATGTGCTGTAGCCAACACCATGTGCTATACTTGGATTAACAATTCCGTGGAAGTTGAAACTCAGTTACGTAAAACCACCAAGCAAGTCATTTGGCTTAAAAGAACGACTCCTTCAGGAAGGTCTTATTTCACTTGTTTGATTTTGTTTTGGGTCTTGGGAACCATGACTTCGAAGTACACTTGGAACAGTGCGAATTAACCTGTTAATAGTAATCATAATAATGTTCCTGGTGTTTATAGTTTCTCAAAAGTTTTAAACGCATGTCTGCAGCCACTAACCACCAAACAAATGATCTCCCTAAGATGAAATGGCAAAAGAACTAAGAAAACGATCAACTTACAAATTTTGAACCTGTGAATATCACAGAGGTCAAGTAAAAACATCATGACCTATGAATACCACACAAAGGAACAACTGTAAGAACTTCAGAGGAGTAGCTGAGAGTGGCACTAATGCCTTAAATTCTGGTCACATCTCAGTTAAGCTCAGAGTATGATCAAAAGGAGCTAACTGTTCCAAAGAAAACTACAGACTCCAAAATGGCATCACTTAGCATAAGGTCCCAAGTCAATAAACCAAGACTTAATACCTAACCTAACTATACAGTTTCAAACCCCATTAAATGTCACTTTTAACCAGTCAATGTGGGAATTTCCTGGTCAACACTGGGAAATTTACTGGTAGACCCCTTCTGATCCTCTTAGGAGGGAGGCCTTGCCTAAAATAATGAATTCTTTACTAATAATTCCCTTCTTTCCACTCCCTTTCTACCTTTAAAAAATTTCTTTCTCTGTAGCCCTTTGGAGTTCCCCTCTACTTGCTAGACGGGATGCTGCCTGATTCATCAATCAATTAATAAAGCTAATTAGATCTTTAAATTTTACTCAGTTGAATTTTTGTTAACAGTTGAAACTTAAGACATGGAATAAAAAGGCCTTGGGTAGCAAAAACAATTACAAGCAGACACAAAACTTAAAATAGTCTGAGATTTAAGTAAACGACCTAACTTTTCTCAGTAGTTGATAACCTTGAATAAATGAAAAAAGGTTAAATGATCCTTAGTATACAATGTTTAAAGACACAGCAACATATAGAAATTATATGAAAAAAAAATCTTCCTTTCAAAATTGTTACGATAAAAAAAATTGGATGTTTGGCAGTCCTAAAAACTTTGACTCTCAAGAAACATCTCATTTCCTATAGGCTTAAATGCATAAAATTTCACATGAAAATATCATCATCAAAAGATTTACTCTAGCTTAACATTCTAAATTAGCTTTAGAGCTTGAGAGAAGGAGAATGAGATTAGAACTTGAAAAAAAATGCCAAGATTGAATTATTCTCCTGAAACCTTTTGGATCACTTACGAGTAAAATTAGGTTAACATTAAGAAAGATACATACTTCACATAACTGTAATATACAAAAAAAGGACACTAAGAATCTACAAAAACATTTCTTAAACTTTTTATAAGCAACGTAACCCTTTTCAAATAAAACATCACACAGAAACTCAACATTTGTAAAGCACAAAAGTGAGACGGCTATGGCTGAGGTAAAGGAGGGAACTCAACCGCATACCATCAGTTTCAACCACAGTTATGGGAAATAGAGCTCTGGGAAATACAGTGTATAAACCACGGAACATAAATCAGTCAATAAACTAAATTTTCCTTTTTCAATGTTGGTTTTCTACTTACTTCTACAAGGCTTACTTCAAATCTACTCCTCCAGAAAGCCTTCCAACTTAATCAAATCAGAATGGTTCCACCCATGAAAGTGCTATAGAATTCATACATGAAAACTTCATTTCTAACATTTCCAATATCCTACATTTTACATATATTACAGAGAGAGATATACTTGCCAATCTTCCATTTTTGAATAAAAGTTTCTCAGAGAATAGTTACCTTTCTTAATCCACATCCCTAAGAACTTACCAAACAGAAGATGCTCAATAACATTTGTTGAAAACAGAAGGTTAAAGGTAGGTTAATCAATGTCTAAAGGAAAAAAATGGCTTTAAAATGTTCTAATGTAAGAAAAATAAGACCTGGACTGATAAGAATTCCTAGCTGCTCTCTATGAAAAGTTGGGTGCTTCTACTAGGGAAAACACTATGAAGGTTCCTCAAAAAATTAAAAATAGAATTACCACATCATCTAGTAATCCACTATTCAGTATTTACACAAAGAAAACAAAATTATTTACAATAGCCAAAGCTGAAAGCAACCTATGTGTCTGTCCATCAATTGATGAGTGAATAAGGAAGATGTGTTATATATGTTTATCTTGGAATATTACTCAGCCATAAAAAAAAATGAAATCTTGCCATTCAGAACAACATGCATGGATCTAAAGAGTATTGTGCGTAATGAATAAGTCAGACAGAGAAAGAAAAATACCATATGATTTCACTTATGTCTGGAAGATCAAAAACAAAACAAACAGAAAGCAGAAATAGACCCATAAAAACAGAGAACTAATCATTTGTTAGAGGGAAGAGGGATGGGGAAAGAGGTAAATGGTTGAATGGGAGTAGAAGGTACAGACTTCCAGTTAAGGAGGGACTAAGCCATGAGGAGGAAAGGGATGGCACAGGGAATATAGTCAATGGTATTGTAATAGCATTGTAAGGTGAAAGACAGTAGCTATACTTGCGGTGAGCACAGCATAACACAAAGAGTTGATGAATCACTATGCTCTACAACTGACGTAACATTGTATGCCAACTATACGTCAATTAAAAAATTTTTGGTCCAGCAGCCAGGTACACAGCAGCCACAGTATGTCACGCACATCTGACAGGCCACGCACAGCCACATATCCCCAGCTTCACTCCTATGTCCTCTCAGCTGCCAGGTGCACAGCTGCCACCGTGCGCCACATCCAACCACAGCACTGGGCCCAGTGGCACACAGTGGCCAATCACACACCCCCAGTCACCCTTGTGCACCTGTAGCCATTGTAGTGCTTCAGAGAATCTGGCATAGGATTAGTGGCTCAGAGCAAATTTTACACACACCACAGCCCTGTTTCCAATTTCCCCGGCAGGCTTGCCCCATCAGAACTAGCCTGCTTGGGTCTCACTGACACCATGAGAGCAAGCACAACCCACAACAGGCTGATAGTCAGTGCTGATGACTGAACGAAAAGGAAAAGTAATTCACACAAAACAGCAGGGTATAAGAAATACAAATAGGATGCTCTTCTGAAGTGTCAGGTTCTGGTGAACAGGGAACACTGCATGCAAGGCACTCCAGGAACTTTTCTTCATAGTCACTACTCCGAAGAGCAGAAGACACAGAAACAGAAAGAGATAGGCAGACAAAATGAGGAGACAGTGAAATTCATCCAAGATAAAAGAAAAGGACAAGGCTACAGCCAGAGATCTAAGTGAAACAGATATAAATAACATGACTAATAGAGAATTCAAAGCAATGATCATAAGGATACTCACTGAACTTGAGAAAAGAGTGGAAGACATGAGTAAGTCCCTTAACACTCGATGCGGAATAACATAGCAGATAAAGGGCACAATAACCAAAATGAGAAACACACTTGATGGAATGAATGCAGGATAGAAGAAGCAGAGGAACGAATTAGCAACCTAGAAGACAGAATAATGGAAAGTAAGCAAGCTGAACAAAACAGAGAAAAGAATGATGCAAAATGAAAACAGATTTAGGGAACTCAGTGACTCCATCAAATGTAGTAACATTCATATTACAGCAGTCCCTGAAGGAGAAGAGAGAGAAAAGGCGGTGGGAAATTTATCTGAAGAAACAATATCTGAATATTTCCCTAATCTGGGGAAGGAAACACATATCCAGATCTAGGAAGCAAAGAGAACTCCCATCAAAATCAACAAAAGTAGACCCACACCAAGACATATTGAATTAAATTGGTGAGATACAGTGATAAAGAAAAAATGTTAAAAACAGCAAGACAAAAGAAGTCAGTAATTACAAGGGAAAACCCAGAAGGCAATCAGGAGATTTTTCAACAGAAACTCTGAAAGCCAAAGGGGACTGGCATGATATAGTCAAAGTGCTGAGTGGCAAAAATCTGTAGCCAAGAATACTCTATCCGGCAAGACTATCATTCAGGATAGAAGAAGTGATAAAGAGTTTCCCAGACAAACAAAAACTAGAGGAGTTCATAACCACTAAATCAGCACTGCAAGAAATATTATAGGGGACTCACCGAGTGAAAAGGAGAGTCTAAAAGTGACAGCATATAGGTAGGAAACAAAAAACCAGAAAAAAAAAAAGATTATTTTTGTAAAAAAGCAGTCAAGGAACTCACCAAAAAAAAAAAAAAAAAAGAAAAAGGATTTAAAACATAATAACATACCTAAAATGTCAGAAGGAAAGAAGTAAAGAATGGGTTGAAACTTAAACAACCATCATCTTAATATAGACATCTATATATATGCATAAGAGGATATACACAAACCTAATGCTTACTATATATTAAAAACCAGGACCCCTGGGTAGCTCAATGGGGTAAGCATCCATCTCTTTTTTTTTTTTAATTTTTTTTATTATATTATGTTAGTCACCATATAGTACATCCCTGGTTTCCGATATAAAGCTTGATGTAAGCATCCATCTCTTGATTTCAGCTCAGGTCATGATTTAAGGATCGTGGGACTGAACCCTGTGTCAGGCTCCAAGCTCAGTGGAGAGTCTGTTTGAGATACTCTCTCTCCCTCTGCCCCTCCCTGACACACACACACTCTCTCTCTAAAATAAACAAATAAATCTTAAAAAAAAAGAACACCACTAAGAAATATGCAATGAATAAAGAGAAAGATAGCACTAAGAAAATCAGCAAAGCATGAAAGAGTAAAGATAAGAAAGGATCAGAGAAAATCCTCAGAAACCAGAAGACAAATAATAAAATGTAATAAATACATATTTATCAATAATTATTTTGAATGTAAACAGACTAAAGCCCCCAATCAAAAGACATAGGGTGACAGAATTGATAAAAAAAAAAAAAAGACCCATCTATATGCTGCCTACAAGAGACACATTTTAGATCTAAAGACACCTGCAGATTGAAAGTGGGGGGACAGAGTAACATCTATCATACAAACGGACGTCAAAAGAAAGCCAGAGTAGCAATACTTACCAGATAAGTAGACATTAAAACAAAAATTATAACAAGAGACAAAGAATGACACTATATAATAATAAAGGGGGCTAACCAAGAAAAAGACATAAAATTGTAAATATTTACGCATCCAATATAGGAGCATCCAAATGCATAAACCAGTAACAAACTTAAAGGAACTAATTGATAATGATACACGAGTACTAGAGGACTTTAACACCCCACTTACATCAAGGGACAGATCACCTAAACAGAAAATCAATAAGGAAACAATGGCTATGAAAGACACACTGGAAAAAAAGGATTTCACAGATATATTCAGAACATTCCATCCTAAAACAGCAGAATACACCTTTCCATGTGCACAAGGAACATTCTCCAGAATACATCATGTATTAGCCCACAAAAGAAACCTCAATAAATTCAACCAGATTGAAGTAATACCGTGCATATTTTCTGACCATAACAGTATGAAATTTTTATGTATATTCACAATTATTGTCCACTTCCCCATGCAGCTGTGGCCTCTTTGGGCTTTTAAATTCTGAGGAAACTTAAGTCCGTTATTAGAAAAGGGAAAACAGATTATGGTGTAATATTTAATTTTGACCAGTCTTCTGATTTTAAATAATTTCTATTCATTAAGAACATTCCATTTAGTAAAAACTGGTGTGGCAGGAATGTTTGCAACATCCTCCTTACAATATACTTGGAAGTCTTAATGTATAATAATGGTGCCTTAAGGTTCCATAATAGAAGCAGAGTCTTTCAAGTGCTTAGGTGGACTGTAAATATTAAATTCCAGAAGGATGCTTTGTGTCTGCTTGTATCTGCATAGGGTTTAACTCACCACTGCTGACACCTCTGCTTTTCAATTTGAATTTTTTCCAAGATTATTGAGCGAACACTGTAATAACCCAGCTGTATGAAACAGCAAGAGCTCTGAACAAAATAACATCAGCTTCCAAAGAAATCACATAAACTTCTTTAAAACTGAAAGGCAATCAATTGCATTCGTACTTTGCTAGTGTTCTAGATTAAAAAAAAAAAAAATCACGCTAAAAGATGACTTAAAGGAAAGCAGAAAGAGTCTATGCTAGATTTTTTAATAAAGTGCATTAAAAGATCCCCTAACCCCAAAGCCCACTAAAAGGAATCTTTTCTCCTTTACCTCTGTGCCCAGAATAACTGAAGGTGGATAGTAGTAGGCTGATTTAAAGTACTGGTGACTGCTAAGAGGTACTACTTGATGCGTACCAATGGTTTCAAGTCAATGACAACAAAAACATTAATAAGAAAAAAGAAGTTCTGGGGCGCCTGGGTGGCACAGTGGTTAAGCGTCTGCCTTGGGCTCAGGGCGTGATCCTGGCGTTATGGGATCGAGCCCCACATCAGGCTCCTCCGCTATGAGCCTGCTTCTTCCTCTCCCACTCCCCCTGCTTGTGTTCCCTCTCTCGCTGGCTGTCTCTATCTCTGTCGAATAAATAAATAAAATCTTTAAAAAAAAAAAAGAAA
>NW_024423343.1:90908234-90929992 GCF_017311325.1 Ursus maritimus | reverse complement strand
TCATTCATTCATTCATTCATTCATTCATTCATAAAGCAGTAACAGGAAATGTATTCCCCAGATACTATTAGATAGACATGGCTTGAGTCCTAGGAGTTTCCATCTATGGGAGAGAAGCAGATGAGTACAGAACATAATTTAAACTATAGTAGAAATACAAGAACAGAGGAACTAAGAGGCAACAAGGATGGTGATACAGAATAAGAGATATCTGAAGTGTGTTTTGAATGGTGATTTTGTTGATGGACTTGGGGAAAGAGTGGGATACAGAAGGAAAGGCATTCATCATAAAAAGAACAATGTAATAAAGATATCACATTATAAAAGACCAAAGGAAAGACCAAAAGACCAAAAGGAAAATCAATGAGAAAAAAACTGATAAGTTAGACTTAAAATTACAAACTTCTGCTCTATGAAAGACACTTGTAAGAGAATGGAAAGACAAGCCACAAACTGGGAGAAAATATTTGCAAAACATATAACTGATAAAGGACTTGAACCTAAAATAGACAAGGAATTCTTAAAACTTAATAACAAAAAAGAAACAATCCAGTTTTAAAAATGAGGAAAAGAATTGTACAGAGACCACACCAAAAATAGATAGAGAGATTGCATATAAACATACAAAAGGATGCTCAACATTGCATCATTAGAGCATCACAAATTAAAGCAAAAAGGAGACACTACTACACAGAGTAGAATGGATAAAATTAAAAAAAAATTTTAACTTCACAATACCAACTGTTAGTAAGGATGCTGGGCAAAAGCATTCATTTATTGCTAGCAGAAATGCAAAATGGTACAGCCACTTTGGAAGACAGTTTGACAGCCTCTGACAAAAGTGAACGCAGTCTTACATACATTATGTGTTTAATTCTGTCCCCCACAAAAGATATACTGAAGTCCTAACATCCCAGTACTTCAGGATGTGACCTTATTTGGATAAAGGGTCACTGCACATGCAATTAGTTAAGATGATGTCATATCGGAATAGGGTGAGCCCTTAATCCAATCTGACTGGTATCCTGATAAAAGGTCTTAAACAAACAGGGAGACGAGCATGTGAAGATGGAGGCAGGGTTTGAAGTGATGCATCTATAAGTCCAGAAACACAGAGCACTGCTGGCCATCACCTGAAGTTAGAAGAGAGGCATCACACATATTCTCCCTCAGAGCCCTCAGAAGGAACCAAACCTCCTGACACATTGACTTCAGATTTCCAGCCTCCAGAATTGTGAGAGGATTAAATTTCTGCTGTTTTAAGCCACAAAGCCTGTGAAAGTTCCTTATCGCAGTTCTAGGAGACTAACCAAACTATACAATCCAGCAATTGCAGTCCTAGATAGCTACCCAACTGATTTAAAAACTTATCCAAACAAAAACCTACATGTGAACAGTAACAGTAGCCTTAATAATTGTCAAAGACTGGAAGCAGCTAAGATAACACTTTATCTTGGTGACTGGAAAAATAAAATGTACACATCCATAAAATGGATTATTCCATCATAAAAAGTTATCAAGCCACAAAAAGACATGGATGAATCTTAAAAGTATAAGGCTAACTGAAGAAACCCAGTCTGAAAAAGCAGCGAACTGTGTCCTTCTGATTAGATGGAATTCTAAAAGGGGCAAAACGATAGTCATTAAACACATGAGTGGTTGTCTCGGGGTACTGGCTTGGGAGGAATTAAATAAGTGAAGCACAGGAAATTGTTTAAGGCAGTAGAATTATTCTGTATGATACTGTAATGGTGAATGCAAGACCTCAAACATTTGTGAAAATCCATAGAACTTTACAAAGAATAAACTTTAATGTCCACAAATATTTTTTTAAAAAAAGTTAGGTGGTCAGGGGATCCCATGATGAAATACAGAATATGTTAAAAGAATTTAAATGCATCGTTAAATATGAAACACTCTCACTGAAGGAAGTAGAGGAATAAGATGCTGAGTTAAGTAATTTTAAAATTGAGTGGAATCTGTAAGAATAATGGCAAAAGGAACTGTACATAAGCACTATACTCTAGTTGACAATTTTCTTTCCCACAGGTATACGGGTTAACACTACTGAAACCACCATACATGTATACTGGAATTGAAAAACAATTAAGTAAATGGATGGCAGATGGTGGGAGCCAGGATTCTTACTGTCAGAATGGGAGGTTATAGATAAGCAAGGGGAAGAGTCTAGAATTAACTGTGTGGTAATCAATTAGAGTTGGAGACATAAGTATGAACAGATGGTTACATATAAAAATATTTGTAGGTATGTGTATGTACGTATGTATACACACAGACAGACACACACACATTTCTCCTTGCTCTACCAGCTGAAAGGACCTAGATACGAATACACACCTCCTTGCTCTACCAGCTGAAAGGATCTGTAAATATGAATACACACCTCGACCCTAGATTCTGGTTCTAATATCATTCTTCAATAAAAAGAATCCAGGATTTCCTAGAGAAATGGCTGATTCTAGGACTGGGGCAAGAAATATATAAGATGAGCCTGGAGCATCTTATAGTACTAAAAAGTAAGAAAATGCTCAAAATATAAAAGAAAATCCTTCAAAAAAAACCCACCCCAAAACAGACAAACAAATAGCCCACAATGAAGGGGGTTTGTCAAAAGTACACAGGAGTGAATTGAAAGAGTTCCCCCTGGCCAAAGCTAGAACAGCTTGAGCAACAACAAAAAATAAAGTAGCAGTGGATAATAACCCAAAACATAAAAATAAATATTCAGGAGTCCATATGGATATAAACAAATGATAAAGTGAATGCATGAATGAATGAATTCCAAATAATTTGTGTATTTACTACGCCTTTAAGGAAATGGAATATAACTCCCTGTTCCTTAATCATGGGCCGCACATAGTTACTTTCTTTAAAAAAATACAGTACGGAAAGGAAGGAAAAAAAAGTAACTTTACGGTGGAGAAATCTGACAAACACGGTATCAAGACAGGTGATTTACACCTATGGCGAAAATTCATTAATGGTATGTACCCTTGATCTGGCATGATGACAAAAGCACTTTACCCCTGTGATCTTCCTCCCCCAAATACATTACTCTGGTGTGATCATGAGGAAGACGTCAGATAAATACCAATTAAGGGTCATTCCATAAAATACTCAACCATTAATTCTAAAACTGTAAAGGTATTCAAAAACAAGGGAAGTCTGAGAAACTGTCACAACCCCCAGATGCCTACACAGACATGACTACTAAATGGAATGGGTATCTGGATGGGATCTGGAACAGAAAAAGAACATTAGGGAAAAACTGAGAAAACCTAAATAAAATATGATCTTTAGTTAATCATAACACATGAATATTGGTTGATTAATTAAGACATATATACCATATTAATCTAAGACAAATATAGGGGACTGGATATGGGGTACAAAAGAACTCTGTACTATCTTTATAATAATTCAATACATTTAAAACCTAAATAATTCTAAAAAATCTAAAATAAAAGATTATTTTTTAAAAAGGACATTAAAAAAATAAGGCTAGCCTTAGAAATAAAGAAAGGAAGGAAACAAGCAAATGATACTGATTTAAAGGAATACAGATACTCTTACCAGCAAAGATTTTTATGCCATCATCCTTATTCTAACATTCAGCTTCATTCATTTGAGGACCGTGTCCTGCAGATTCTTCCGTCCTAAAGACTCCTATTGCTAAATATAGGAAGTCTGGCGCCTAGAGACTTCACATAGAACAGTAACTGATAGAGAGACTTGGGAGCTGCATTACTTCAGGTCAAATATTTCAGCTTCTTGGACAATTTGCTTAACCTCTCTGTTCCTAGCTTTCTCATCTATAAAATGAGAATAATAATAACAATAATAATAATACCACCTCATAAAGTTGTTGTGAGTATGAAGTAAATTAACGCATGTAAAGCATTAGAACAGGACCTAGCACACACATGTTAGTTAAGTGTAAACTAACTAGTTCATTCATTCGACAGAAATAGATCAAGGTTATAAATCCCAAACAGTAAGTACTCAAGCAGAGAGTGTAATTCAGCTTGGGCCTGGTAAAGGACATCTAAGATTTGTAGATACCCACCTCAGCTCACTTTGTCAATTGTGGGTAGGCTTATAAAAAAGGAAAACTAAAATTCTTCACGTCTATTTTAATTTCATAGTCCTCAAATCTATATAGTTAATATTGGCAGAGTATATATCAGAGTATCAATTTTAAGGTCTTCTGAGCAAAAATAACCTTCAAAAGGGTCCTTCACTGTTTCCACACACCTACACATTTATGCATGCAGAGAAACTGACGAGGGTTTTCAAACTTGACGTTTGCCTGTAGAAATACTTCTACAAGCATAGCACAAGTCCCACAGCCTCTTCCCCCCAAACTCCTCTTCCAGAGAAGCACCTTGACCGAAAGTAAAGCATTGATAATGATGACTATAGGGCCTTTGTTCCAAATATTTATCTATTAATGTGCCCCAAAATAGCCATAAAGGGAAACCAAGTAGGTCAGCCTTAACAAATGGTTTCCTTTTCTTTTGAAAAAGGAAGGAAGCAGTACTTTATTTTGTATACCCCCCCACAAATGTTTTCTCAAGTAACAGGAAGGAGGAAACTTTTAAAAAAGTGTGTGTGTGTGTGTGTGTGTGTGTGTTTGTGTGTGTTAGGGATGGGGGACTAAAATAGAGTACTAACAAAAAAATGTTACATAAGATGAAAGTAGGAATTTTCTGGCTTTGATAATAGATACCGTAGACAAGTAAAGACAGAATCCATGTACTAAAACTTTTGTCCATTATGACACAATATTAGGCTATTATGTAAATCCAGGATATTAATCACATCTTCTTAAGTAAAAATGAACACTGTAAAATTTGCTAAACACTGTATTTCTACAGAGAACAATAGGTTTTTTTTTTAAATTTTATTTATTTATTTGACACAAAGAGAGAGAGAGAGAGAGCACAAGCAGAGGGAGGGGCAGAGGGAGAAGCAGGCCCCCCACTAAGCAGGGAGCCCAATGAGGACCTGACCCAAAGGCAAATGCTTACCCGACTGAACCACCCAGGTGCCCCAAGAACAAAAGTTTTTAAATACCTGACAAATAAAGTAGAAAATGTGTAGGCTTAATATTTTTCTGCATGCATATTCTATTAAATTACCTGGTTTGTGTTAATGTGAAACTATTTTTCACATTTACAATTTTTTTTTAAGTAGGCTCCATGCCCAGTGTGGAGACCAATGCAGGTCTTGAACTCACAACCCAGATATCAAAACCCAAGCCAAGATTAAGAGTTGGATACTTAACCGACTAAGCCACCAGGTGCCCTACATTTATAACTTTTAATGAATAAACACTTTCAATAATTTTCAGCTGAAGAACAAGAACAAAGTGGTTTGCAATTATTAAAAAACAAGATAACAGTGCAACAGCCTGACTGTGGACTATGGTCTGAATTCCATTATTTATGGAACACGAATTCACAAGAGTTTCTGTATATTCATTACACAGTTCTTGAAACAACATTTAATTGCATTAAACCAAGACGGGGGGGGGGGCGATTAGGAAGTGTTTAAAACAGTCTGTAAAGTTAATTTCATTAAATGTTGCAGCTTTGTTGTTCTCTAAAATTTAGTCTTATAAGTGAAACACACAATGATCACATAATTAAAATTAAACAGAACTTAAGTCATTATTCCAATTTAAAGTTAATAATTACCTTATATACAGTAGATAGATTATATAAATTCACAAGGAATGAATACATTAGAAAAAGGATAACAGTGGAAAAATACTAGAAGGGGGAGTAATGCCAGTTGAAGGAAGTCATTTGTTTCTAAAGCTAGGGAGGAAAGATCACAGTAGACAGCTAAATTACACAATACTCCAAGTGGGTATTCAAGCATTTAAAAAAAGGAGGTTTCATAACAGAGATGTAAAATTGCGCTCCTAAGGCTTTTAGCTATTTGATAAGTCAAATATTCATCATATCAAAACATACTTTTTAATTTAAAAATCAGAAAAAGGTGGTTGACCTCCAAATTATAAACTACATTTCCTTCTCTGACTTGACTACCACTTTGTGATAAGAGCAAGAAAAGGAGAACAGTATTAAGAAATTGAATGAAGGTCAAAACCAGAGTTCACATAATTTACATATATACAAGTTCTTTCTACTTCAATACTTTTAATTTACTAACTTTCATCCACATTAGTAAGATTCCATAAAAATGCCATTTCAACTCTACTGCTAACAGAGGATATTAGAGGTTGTGAGCTATGATCTTACACTTGTGCATCACACTGTTGAGGACTCTTTTTTCATAATTAACATCATTGACAGGATTTAACATAATAACCCTGTAAAGCTGAATAGGTGCAAAAGAATACGTCTTTAAAATGTGGGTGAAAAGAGAGAAGTAATTATGACTGACACAAAGTGGAGTTTTTTTTTTTAAGTGCTGAGGAGATATTAAATAGTTCTTTAAAATTTATTAAATTAAGAACTAAGAATGCTGTTGTAAGAATGGTGTTGAAATCACTCAACATGTGACAAGTGCTATGAAACTGTAAATAGTAAGAGATGAGGAAAAGCAGCTGGTATAATGAAAAACTCTTACTGGCTAAAGGCTCATCACGAGCTCTACACAATCCTTAGTCTAATGTTAACTGAGGAGAAGCAGGAGTTGGTTAAGAAAAGTGAAGAAGGCTTAAGGGGCCAATCAAGTGTTTATTTCAATCCATGAACACTTCCACAGATTTAAGCCCCATTCAAATGTCTCTATGATGTCTCCATGACATCAAAGTGAAGAACAAGGTAGCAGTGACATGACACAGCTGAGAAGATTTTCCGTCTCAATCACTTGTGGAGAGATTATCAAAATAGTTGTTACTTGATACCATATAATCCCTATAGACATAAAATTGATCTGTTTAAAAACTGATATAGAGGTGCCTGGGTGGCTCAGTTGGTTGAGCCTTGGACTCTTGGTTTTGGCTCAGGTGGTGATCTCAGGGTTGTGAGATCAAGCCCCACGTTGGGCTCCGTGCTCAGCACAGAGTCTGCTTCAGATTCTCTCTCCCTCCCCCGCTGCCCCTTCCCCTACTCGCTTACACTCTCTCTCTCTCTCGAATAAATAAATAAAATCTTTAAATGACCTACCACAGAAAAAACTGATATAAATACACACACGCATCCATATATGTATCACACATATATTTTATACATTTATATAAAATGGTTATTAGTTTTGAGGTTTTGAAGGATAAGTCTACATTCCTATTTGTAAAAACACTCAGGGACTAAAAACATGAGCCTCCTTCAGTCATTTTGGACTCACAAATTTATTAATTTATGAAGAGGCTTTTGGAATTCATCCTGTTCCAAAACAGAAATTGCTGTTGTTTCCCAAATGTCTATGTCCTGTCCCCTCAATTACATTGTTGTTCTTCATAGGCAATGACTATGTTTCTAAACTCCTAACATCGAATCTAAACAAATGCCTATAGAATAAAGAGTTCAAACTAAAAACTTCAGTAATTGTAAATCACCATAAACCAAGAAACCCTGTATCAACCTTTCTGCACAGCATTCATGTTCATGTTACACTGTAATTTATTTTTTTCCTAAAAAGAGACTGCGGAGATAAGCCATTGTGAGTTTATATGTAACTAAAGCTAAGACAGTAGACTGGGAGAATCTCTTTGGTTTCACTTTCATTTTTAAAAAATTCAGTATGTTTTCTTCATTTCTATTTTTTAAACGTTTTGCTGTTACTTTTAAAGGTATCATGAAAACAGCAACACATTTCTCAAAATGAGTAAAAATTAGAACTTTACTGATTCACATTACTGAGAATGTATGTAAAGAGTATCATAGTTTAAATAACGTTCAAGAACTTCCATTTCAGTGAGAAAACATTATATAAGTACATAGTAACAAACTGTTTTGTTTAGCGATAATAAAATAACACTTTAATACTACGTTTCACACTCATATGAAAAAATTAACAATAACTTCTAGAGCAAATTCTTAAAAATTCAACTTTTAAGCTGGCAGTATTATGACAAAAGAAAAAGAGATCAGTTTCATTTGAGGCTGAATTTTAAAGCACATTCATGCTTTCTCTGGCAACAATATAAAATTTTGGATCACTGATGTTAATAATAATGTTTCAAGTACACACCTTGCATGCATGTGTATGTATATGTGCATGCACAAATATGTACACAACACATTCATTCTCATTCTCTTTATCTGTCCCCTCTCCTTCTCTCTCTCTCTATAGACATAGAGTCATATGGAAAGACAAAGAATATATGGTAAATAGTAGACACTAAAAATTGGTTGTGGAATTTTATAAAAGACATAAAAATCATGAAAATACTTACCTCATCAGCCACCATACATCTGGAAAAAAAATAATAAAACCAAGTTAATATTTTAATTATCAAAATCAACCATTTTAAAAGTTTTGATTAAGAAACTTGCCAGACAACAGTTTACAAATATTTTTTTTCAACAGTTTACAAATATTAAAGCAGTAATCCAGAGGTATTTACAAGTGTGCTTGAGAACATGGACCAGTGCTGATTATATAAGACTCTCCAGCTGCCAATGGCATATGGGTATGCAGGAGGGTTAGAGCTTCAGAGATGTTCCCCATGTCCACCCATGGAGATAGTTATAATAAGCCTTCAAAAATGAGGGCAAAATGGCAAGTGATTGTACCAATGACTTCCCTCCTTACCAATAAATCTTAAAATTGGCCTTCTCTAGAGATTAGAAGAATGCTGTATAAAAGCACAAGAAAATAAATCTTAGCCACATATTAGCATGTTATACCTACAATTTTATATGCTACATTATACATGCTAAGCTTATTTTCAAGCTGAATTTTGGTTTCTAGTACTATTTGGCTAAATCTTCTCTTCTCTGTTCTTTCTTATTCACCTATGGAAGTAAATTTTATCCATTGAAAACTGAAGATACGGGTCAAAAACTGAAGAGAGGGGTCATAAACTAAAAAAGAAAGAGCAAAAAGAAAGAATAGCAGGTGTGGTGAGGATCACCAGGGGTCCCTTAGAGACACTGAGTACATCATATGCGGAAAAGCCAATCTTGTAATTGAGAGGATTTCCAGGCAACCTAGAAATCACTAGAATACTATAATTAGAAAGGAATAAAGTACTTATTTCCATTCTCTTCTTCCTTTATTCTCAATGGTCTTAACATCACACAATTTTGTAAGATTTCTTTTAAAATAAAACAAAACTTAGGATTTGGTAATAAATATACTATCAAAGGATAACTTACAGGTAAAATGGAATTTCAATCTTGGAAAAAAAGTCAGGTTACATAAAAGTATTTTTAGAGAAAAATAAAATACAAATACTTGAAATTTAAAACATATTCAAAAGTAAAAAAGTTTATTACATGCTTTGCAAACAAGTCTAACAAACAGAAAACTAAAAAATAGTAATTTGAAAAACATGATTTATTCCAGAAAGATCCATATGCATATATATTCATTTTAAAAATGCAACTCAAATTTGGTAAAGATGTCACTTGAAGTGTATATTAACTGTCTACTATGTACTTAGCACTGTTCTAAGTGCTAGGGATATAGCGGTGAATTACAGAGTTCTTTCTTCATAGAGGGTGACTAAAAGAAGACAATAAGCAAATATGTGGCTTAAGCGGTGATAGGTGCCAATAAAAAAAAACTAACTCAAATAGGGTAAGGTGATATAGGCAACATAGAAAAGGCGCCCCTGTGTTTTGTTTCTTAAATGCCACATATAAGTGAAATCATATGGTATTTGTCCTTCTCTCATTTAGCATAATACGCTCTATTTCCATCCGTGTCATTTCAAATGGCAAGAGTTCATTCTTTTTGATGGCTGAGTAATATATATACCACATCTTCTTCATACATTCATCTGTCAATAGACATCGGAGCTCTTTCCATACTTTGGCTATTGTGGACATTGCTGCTATAAACACTGTGGTGCATGTACCCTTTTGAATCACTATGTTTGTATCCCTTGGAAAAATAAAAATAAAAATACCTAGTAGTGCAATTGCTGGGTCATAGGGTAGTTCTATTTTTAACTTTTGGAAGACCCTCCATACTGTTATCCAGAGTGGCCGAACCAGTTAGCATTCCCACCAACATTATAAGAAGCTTCCTCTTTCTCCACATCCTTGCCAACATCTGTTGTTTCCTGAGTTGTTCATTTTAGCCACTCTGACCAGTGTGAAGCAGTATCTCATTGTGATTTTGATTTCTACTTTCCTGATGCCAAGTGATGTTGAGCATTTTTTTTTATGTGTCTGTTGGCAATCTGTCTGTCTTCTTTGGAGAAATGTCTGTTCACGTGAGCACGACACAAATTTAATGAGGAAAGGAATTGTGAGAAAATCTGGAAGAAGAGTATTCTTAAATAAAGTGATGAGCAAGAGCAAGGGCCCTGAGATAAGATGGTTATGATGTAATTAAGAAGGAACAAGGAAGCTAATGTGACTAACATGCACTAAGTCATGAAAATGGTAGAAAATAAGGTTGGAAGGTTCAGGAGCGCCTTATAGCATGGAGACCCTCATAAGCAATTGCACGGAGTTTGGATTTTCTTAGAATCCTTCGGAGGGAAGCAAAATTTTACCTTTTAAAAAGATTACTCTGGCTTATAGGGAATAAACTGTAGAGGGCAAGAGCAGAAGCCGGAAGAACAATAAGGAGGGAGGCACCTGAAGTAGACCAGGAGGGAAACAATGATGTACAGATGAGTGGTGGAGGTGGTAAGAAGTGATCAATTTAGGTACATTTTGAAAGTATAGCCAATAGGATTTGTGGATTAATTAGGATGTGTAAAATAAAAGAGAGAAGTCAAGAATGAATCTTAAGATACTGGCTTATGCAATTAACCATAAAAAATGGTTGAGATGCCATTCACTGAGATAAGAAAGACTCAAGAGAAGTAGCTTTGGCGATGACAATCAAGTCTTGGACATGCAACCTTTGTATCCATTAGATTACCAAGTTGAACTGTTGAGTAGGCAACTGGATGTGTGTGTCAGGGGAATGGTAAGGACGAGATACAAGAAATTTGAAAGTTATCAGAATGTAAATGGCACTGGAATGAGTAAGGATCCAAAGTATTCTGAAACATGACAACTTGACTGTGGCTTTTCCCCCCTCTATGCCAACTCCAAGATCCTGAACTTTCTAAAGTTAAGCAGCTGCTGAGACCTGCACGCTATTATACATCTTAAGGCTCTAGTGAGGGAACATCGGAGCAAATGTGTACAGTTACATTATCCCATGGGTGGCTAACTTACTGAAACGCAGCATCACTGGAAATAACTTGGCTTCCAGGTAGCTGAAGACCCTCATGGTAAGATTACCTCCAATGTCTTGGAATATGCTGTATTTTCCTATCATGAAACAGATGAGTCTTCCCCACTTTAGAACGAGGGCAGTTCAAATAGATTAGAGAACATTAGGCTTCCTTTAGGTATCTGGTGGGCTAACTGTCCTTACACTTCAGGCACTGTATGTATTCTGAACTCCAGGATTTCTGTGGTTAAGGACCGTTCAACAACCAGACATGATTTTCAATGAGCCATCATAGAAAAACAACTGACCATGTGAGAGGCTCCAACACTTGAAAGAACAGATAAGACGGAAAAATCAGAACATGTACCTATTGAAATGGGAAGTACTAGAAAAGATAAACACCTGCACTAAATTTGTTAGAGCATTTACATAATTTCTAATACAACACATACACTGAAACTTAAAACCACGTTTTCAAACTAAATAAGCTCAAGAATTTTAAAAAAAGATCGTTATTGGTACCTAATTAAGCAGATGGGAAGATAAAGTGCAAAGATTATCTCAAAACACAGAACACAGAGTTCAGTAAATGATAATAGTAACAGAAAAGAAAAATTACTTGAAGGATAGACCCAGAAAATTAATATGTGAAAAACAGGTTTCAAAAGGAGAACAGACACCGTGTGAAAAAGAGGGAACAATTAGATAAATAATAAAAGTTCTCCAGGTTGAAAAAACATCTAATTGGAAAGGGTAACTAAGTTTCAGGTTGGATTGAAGAGAAAAGACAAAAATATCTAGTCATATGAAATCATTAATCTAAACAATTAAAAAAAATCTTCCAAGTGTTCAGACAGAAAGAACAACTATCCATAAATGGCAAAACCAAGACTGGCATTAGACTTATCATCATCAACAGTAGAAGCTAAAAAATCATGAAGGAGGATCCAGACTACCCAAACAGAAAGCAGAACTCATGGATATTTTATCTAGCCAACATACCCATTTTTTGTAAGCAATGGCAAAAAGATATTTGAGGCCACCCAATATCTCTAAGATTATAAAACACAAGTAAACCAGAGGAGGAAAAATACTTAAGAAAATAACCAAACAAAAAACACACCTTACCACAGATTCAAAACAGGAGAAGATAAAAAGGAAATCCAGTCAGCAATGAAGCTTCATATGTATGAATTTAATGGAAGATGTGTATTCCACACAAGAACTCTAGAAGCAGAAGGTACATAATCTGAAAATTTGTAAGTGAAAAATTAAAGAGAGGTAATAAAGGAAAGGGGGTACTAAAACTATTCTAAAGCAGAACACCAAACAGATAATTTTTAAAGTCAGGAGACTAAATGAAATCACCTAGGGAGTAAGAGTATAGGGAGACGAGAAGAGAGTTATGGCTGACTCCTGCAGCACTCCAACAAATAGGGGTACAAAGTGGAGAAGAACCCAGCAAAAAGGACTGAGAAGGAGTGTTCAGTAATGTAAAAAGATACAAGAGGAATGTGATGCCCTAGAAGCCAAATGAAGACTTTTTTTTTTTTTTTGACAAGGCGAGAATGAACAACTATAGTAAATGCTTCTAAAAAATCTAGTAAAATGAGGTCTGAGAATTGACCATTTGATTTGGGAAGCTATCATTCATAACTCAGACAAGAGCAACTTTGATAAAATGATAGGAGATAAAAGCCTCCCTTGAGTAGGTTCAGGAGAGAATGGGAAGAGAGGAAGGGGAGAGAGTAAATAGAGTTTACCGTCACAAAGAATTATCCTATAAAGGGAAGCAGAGAAACATGGTAGTAGTTGGCAGGAAAACTAGGGTCCAGAGAAGACTTTTTTAAAAACATAGAATAGTATAAATAGCCCAATAAGTATCTTATTGATCTTATGAGTGAGATATCTAGCAGGCAGGTAGAAGTGTGGATTATAAACTAAGGAATCAAGTCAAGACAATAAATAAAAATGAGAAAGTATCTATGCATGAAGATGATCATAGAAAAAACAGAAATGAATGGGGTTCTCATGTGTAAATTGTAAAAAGATGGAGAGGAATTTTTCATGGCTAGAACCTTAGGAAACATTCTCATTTAGAAAAAAAAAAATGGAAGGAAGAGAAGTGTTTGAAGAGACCAAAGATCAGGGTCTAAGAAGCCCAGGGGAAATACATTCACAAGAGAGTAAATGGGTTAACAGTGTCCAAATGCCACAAAGATGTTGCAAAGGATGACAGCTAAAAGGCCATCATAAAAGTTACCAGGAGCTTACTTGTAAGCATTACACAAAAGTGGTTAAGAAGATGGTGGGCAAATAGCTAAACTGTGGAAGGAGCCAAGATGCCATTCAACAGATGAATGGATAAAGAAGATGTGGTACATATATACCACGGAGTATTATTCAGCCATCAGAAAGAATGAATACCCATTATTTGCATCCACATGGATGGAACTGGAGTGGATTATGCTACGTGAAGTAAGTCAAGCAGAGAAAGATGATTATCATATGGTTTTACTCATATGCGGAACATAAGCAATAGCACAGAGGACCATAGGGGAAGGGAGGGAAATCTGAAAGGGGAAAAATCAGAGAGGGAGATGAACCATGAGAGACTATGGACCCTAGGAAACAAACTGAGGGTTTCAGAGGACAGGAGGATGGGGGAAGGGGTAACAGGATGATGGGTACTAAGGAGGGCACGTGTTGTGATGAGCACTGGGTGTTAAACGCAACTAATGAATCACTGAACACTACATCAAAAACTAATGATGTACTATACAGTGGCTAACTGAACATAATTTAAAAAAACATGGTAGGCAGCAAAAAATGAGTCAACAGATACAGAGTAATTAAAAAGAAACTTTGGTAGCAAAAAAAAAAAAGATTAAAAATAGGGCAGTAGCTATAGAACGTGTTTGAAACCTTAAGACTGGGCAAGGAGTCAATAGTGCGAAAGAAAACAAGGAAGCTGACTGATAAAGACCTAACTGTGCTACCATAATTTAAAAAAGGGAAATATGGCCAATATAATCTCTCACTTCAGAGAAATTTTATACCATATTTGATGAAACTAAATTCTACGTTGTAATCAAAAGACTATACCCATAACCATAGTTATCCATAGAAATAAAAATAGCCTTTTCTCCCATTGGAAAATGGCAAACACAATGTGTTACAGGGACTTTAACCTACAGCTAAAAAGAAAACTTCCTTCTTTAAAGGAGTATCCATTGTATTTGCCAAGCCTGGTTTGATGTGCCAACAGCTATATAATTCTATCTGAATTACACAAGCAGTTCAGTTTTCCAATGTTACAAAAAATAAATAATATTCTTTGTTTCAAATTCATGTTAATTGCTTGAATTATAATTTATCCAGCTTGGCTACAGACATCAAAAAGCAACTTTTCATTTCACTGAGTTGTTTCCAAAACCTTGAGGCTCCTTACATTAATCGTCCACTTACAGTATCAAGACATATATATTCCAGTGTTTGCAGCAGCCATATCTTTGGATGCACATGCTCGGTGTTTGCTATTTTTAACTCAAATTTTCATACAGCTAGGAGAAAGAAAGCTAAACAACATTATACTTTTCTGAGAATCATTTTACCCACCAGCTAAATTTCTAATCTAAGACTCACAGAACTGAACAATTTGTGTTTAACTCAAAGCTTTTCTCCAATTTCTCTATATTAAAAAACCCCACCTTTTCAATAACTAACACCCATATTTCTTGAATATATCATGTCTATAAAAAGAAAACAGCAAAAGAATATTTTGGTACCACTGCAGCAAGAGAACAGCAAGAGAAAATTTTGGTAACACTGACAATTCAGTGAGGTGAACACATGTAAGTTGAACATATGTAAGATGTTTGGAATCTTAAGTGCAGAAATCAGGACTCAGTACCTGAACACAAGGTCTGCTTAGTCAATTACCAGGCATGCTTTGGCCTCAGAAGTAGGCTATTTCCTGTGGGAAAATATTAACCTTCTAGATATTTATATGCAATCTGCCCTTTAGGAAGAATCAACCATTTACAAACTAAACCATATTATATCCCATACTACACTTTGGTATATATGTATAACTGACCAGTGCTAACTTAATGTAATTTTAACAAGCCCCATGCACTCTCCCTAGAGGCAAAGCTACAGAAGATCAAATCATAATAATTTTTCTAGCCAGAGCAAAGTCTCAAAATACTTCCCCCATAACTACAAAAGTTCAACATAATAAAATGGCTTTTATTTTGTTCAGCTTTAATATTATTTATTTTTTGAACAGGATATATATCCACATGTACTCGATTCAAGAGGTACAAAAGTGGAAAGTCTCTCTCCAATTTCTATTCATTGAGGGTGTCCCAGATATTAGCTGCTCTGAAGATGACAAAGTTACCAATTTCTTGTGTAGCTTTTTAGAAACATTCTGTTTAAGTGTGTGTGTGTGTATATTATATTTTTATATAAATATAAATATATAATATATATATATACATATAAAATAACATTAGATATAACCTTTCCTGATCTTGTGTAAAATCCCAAAAGTGCACAATATAGCATGTAACAGGATGAAAAAGAAAAGGAAAAAATTGAGGTTGAAATATTTTTTTAGGGGCGCCTGGGTGGCTCAGTCATTAAGCGTCTGCCTTTGGCTCAGGGCGTGATCCCAGAGTTCTGGGATTGAGCCCCACATTGGGCTCCTCCGCTGGAAGCCTGCTTCTTCCTCTCCTGGGAGCCTGCTTCTTCCTCTCCCACTCCCCCTTCTTGTGTTCCCTCTCTCGCTGGCTGTCTCTCTCTCTGTCAAATAAATAAATAAAATCTTTAAAAAAATTTTTTTTTTAGGGGTGCCTGGGTGGCTCAGATGGTTAAGCATCTGCGTTCGGCTCAGGTCATGATCTCCAGGTCCTGGTATCGAGCCCCATGTCAGGCTCCCAGCTTAGTGGTGAGTCTGCTTCTCCCTCTCCCCTCTGCTCTCCCCCGGCTTGTGCTCTCTCGCTCTCAAATGAATAAATAAATCTTTAAAAAATATATTTTTTAAAATCTTTGTTTCCATTGCTTTGTCAACTGAACCTTCAAGTGCAGGTCTCTTCTAGAGTGGCCTCTTCATAGATGTCTGGGATACAACAACCACTTCTTGGAAAAGCTCTCCTGGGCTTCCCAGATGCTCTGTTCTCCTCCTAGCTCTCATTTCTGTCTCTTTCCTCTATGCCTCCACCTCTACCTACCTGGTTCAGTGTTCAACCTTTATAGTCATTTTCTCTTTGTGGTCTACCTCTATTCCTAAGGCTATCATCCATTCTCCTAGTTTTGAAATGATACCCATATGAGTCCTAAATCTGTACCTAAGGCTTTTAGCATATGCTCCAGATTCACATTTAACACCTCTATTTGGGGTCCTGGGTGGCTCAGTTGTTAAGCGTTTGCCGTCACTCAAGTCATGATCTCAGGGTCCTGGGATCGAGCCCCGTGTTGGGCTCCCTGCTCAGCAGGAAGCCTGCTTCTTCTCCCACTCCCCCTGCTTGTGTTCCCTCTCTCGCTCTTTCTCCGTCAAATAAAGAAATAAATAAAATCTTTAAAAAAATCATAAACCTTTATTTTGACATTTTTTCCCTTGATATCCTGAAGTTATTATGATATGCTACACATGTTGATATTTGAAACTAAAGCTACGTAAGTCCTAGACATAATGAAATAAAATAAATAAAATAAAATAATACAAAAATTTCAAAAGGAGTTATTCAAACAATTGATCTGAGTCTATGATTCTTATCCTTGGGCCAGAAATTTCTGTTCAAAATTAAAATTACAAAACAACAGTATTTATTTTGATAGCATGTCAAATCAGTCTGCTGAATTGCTGTAAAAGCTTAAAGCAATGCTTTTATTTGCAAGTATATGATTAAATATATCCTAGACCTCTATATCCAGCTTCTTCGTCTCATCTATTTTATGAAATGACTAAGGCAAGTAGGCTGAGCTGTGATAAAATGAAGTAAAAGAGTACTTTGTAAATGGAAAGATACCATAAAAACATTATTGTTGTTTTGCTGGTGATAAGTTCTGTTCAACAAATAACTATGTTCACTGTCAGTAACTAAATACTGGCAACATATATAGGGGAGTTACAGAGGACAGGAGCTTCAAATTTAGGCATTAAAAACAAAAGGAAATGTGACTGACTTTAAAAACTGGTTTTATAAACAATGTTTCCTTTAGGATGCAATGCAAGAATAGAAACTCAACTCAAAATGGCTCAATCACTAAAAATAATTAATATATCACATAATTCATAACAAGAAATTCAGGAGTGGGATGGTTCCCGGGTGGCTAATTCTGTAGCCTACTCATGCCATCTTTCTATTCTGTCATCCCACGTAGCTCCAGACAATTCATCTTTACCAACCAATGTTCAGAAGCACAGGGAATGTGTACTTAAAGAACTCTAGGTCTGTTAGGAGGGAAGGAAGAGGAGAATGACTAAGTAAATCAACTCACATCTGCTGCACCTGTTATGACTTTGAAAACCAAGTAAAGGGGCACCTGGGTGGCTCAGTCGGTTAAGCATCTGCCTTCGGCTCAGGTCATGATCCCCGGGTCCTAACATCCACCCTGGCATTGGGCTCCCTACTCAGTAGGGAGTCTGCTTGTCCCTCTCCTTCCCCCTGCTTATGCACACTCTCTCTCTCTCAAATAAATAAAATCTCAAAAAAAAAAAAAAAGTTAAAAGGATATGTGTTGTTTTGTTTTATTTTAGTTCTTTTTACCCATTATGAAACACGAGTCATACAGAAAGGGCATAAAAGGTACCCAAAAGATGTGGGGTAATATGAACAAATCCTTTGTGTATACCAAAACAAAGTAAGTTTTTAAAAATAATTGCTTTTTCTGTTCATGAGCATTAAAAAAAAAAAAACTAGTCCCTAATGCTTGATAATATCCTGAAAATATTGTGCTTCATTAGTCTGACTTCATTAGCACAAAATTGCCCCATAACTTTTACTAATAAGAGCAAAATAGGAAAAAAAAATCTCTGCATTCGCCTAGATGGCTTTAACAAAAGGTGTGTATCAGCTGTTTTGAGAGAATTATTATTGTTTTCAGTATGTATAATAATTCCCACTGGGCCAATATATCACAAACTAGCTTTTACACAATTATTTATTCTTGTTTATAAAACTTTAGGGTCAAAAAAGTTGGTTATTCCTACAGCAATTAGTGGAAGATTTTTAGGGCTTAATTAGACAGTAAGATTCATTAGAATATATTAGAGTTACAAACAAAATATAGTTTATATAAAAAGAAACTAAGGAGTAAGTTAGGTCTGCTTGAACTAATCTAAAGTGATTTTAAAAGTAGAAAAAATGATTCATAGTATCAAAATTGCTTTGTTAATAAAGACATGTACATCAGCGATACTTAAATGTTGACAGGTAGATAGAAAAATAAGTTAAATAATTTATTACAAATTGAGAGCTTCTCTCAGAATAAAATAGAACACTAACCTTTATTTATGAATTCTTTTTTTGCCTGGTTTTGGATTTATTGAATTATATGTAAATAAAACCTGAAAATATTTCAAAAATGAGAACACATTTACAAATCTAAGAATAAACCACAAAATAAAAACAACTCAATTTATTATCATATTGTTTCAATTTACTTCTTTAATGATAGAGACTTGAGCCCACTTGCACATATAAAGAGCCAAATAATAATGGCTAAAAGAGATAGGATTATTTACCACCTCACCCACCACCATACCCCCTTTCCTTAACAGGAAGTTTGGAGTTAGTTAAGTCCACACTGGAGCAGCCAAGTACCAGAGTCACCTCTACAGTCTTCTTGTCCTTCCAGGCAGGGCAAAAGATAGCTGGCACAGTTCCAGGTTTAGCATCAATGTTTGATACAGGAAGAAAGGAAGAGGATAAAAGGACACCTGCCAAACAAGTTGACTCTATTTTAACAAGCTTTCCCTGAATCACCATCCAGTGTCTTCTCCTGCTGTCTCATTGGCCACACAGTATCACATAACCACTCCTAATCAAAATCGAGTTTGGAAAAAGGTGTTTCAGCTGATCACACAGACCCCATGCCCAGGGTTATATCTGTGAAGGATTTAGGAAAGCAATCTCAGGCTCTGCCACAAATTCCAAGGTCAATTTTAAGTAAGAGTGATTACTGTAGCCATTATTGCATACAGATCAAGTCAACTCTGAGTTTTTATTGAAATCTGTACCAGATAGGTATATGGCCATGGCTATACTCAAGAAGAAAAGTTCTTCATTTCATATTGACTATTACAGTTACTGATAATGAAAGTTAAAAGTCTGGAAGCTAGAAAAATCAGTTCTCTTATTACTACGATGCTCCGCATGCATACACTCCTATGTTTCAGGCGACATCTCAATTATTTCACTTTTCTCTATTCCAACTATCGCAAAAACCTCCACTCATTCAATGATCCACAATAACAAGCATTTAGCCTGAGAACGTGCAGGAGGACAAATGCCGCATTCAATCTGAAATGTAAAACAGCACCAAATATATCCATAACTGAATAAAGTAGTTATTCAGATAATCCAGAAACTTTCAGAGTACTATTTTTTGGACTAGAATCTACATGAAAACTCAGTACTAAACAATTAAAAATAAGAATTCTGACTTCTTTAAAATAAGAGTTTGCAAATTACTGTCCATAGGCCAAATCTGGCCTATCAATTATTTTTGTAAATAAAGTTTTTTCGGAATACAGTTCAGCTCATTCATTTATATATTATTAATGGCTACTTTTGTGTGACTAAGACAGAACTGAGTAGTAGTAACAGGGATTGTATGGCATTGAAAGTCTAAAATATTTACTATCTGGCCCTTAATAGAAAATGTTTGCCAATCTCTGCCTTAGAATATACTCATGAACTATCTTTAATGACCTGAAGGAAGCTTCTGGCACAGTGCCAAAGGGTTATGACTTTGGCTTGATAAATAAAACCTTTCTATTAACACAGTATGAAGAAACAAAATGTGGATTTATCAGAAGAATGAGCAAAGCCCATACCAACAGATATAATTTTATGGGACTAAGTTCAAAGAACCATGCTTGAGTATAAAAACAGAATTGTTATAAATTCACAATTGAGGAAATACAAAATAATAGTTGACGAAATCAGATGCCATAGATAGAAAGAGCTACAATGTCACAGAGACAGCCAATTAGAGAAAAAGTGTCTCAAATTGATAAAATTTTGTGCTTGACTTCCTCTGGCCAAATACTGAGATCTTTCTCTTTCAAAAGCATGTTATCAGTATTCTTTAGAACTAGCACTCAAAGTACAATTCAATTACAAGAACAACGGAGAATAGTAAGCAATACAACATTTCTTACAACATTTTGACATTATCGTCTTGTGACTTAGAAAAAAATTCGCTGCCTAATCAATCTTATATGCTTTTCTTTCAAGAATATAAATTGAATATCTATAAAAAGCCAATCTAGGAATTGAGGTGAACTACAGTTTACACTCCTCATCACCATTACTTCCTGGTGTAACTTTGTAAGTGCTACTCTAAACCTTGAGTCTGTGGCATTAGTTCTTGCAGCCCTGAACATATTTAAAAAATCTATGAATTTTAGTTGATGGCATTTGTAATATGTCACCTATTGAATGTACCCTTAAGAACCTAATGCTATCTGAGATAGTAGTTTAAAAACACTGTATTTCTTTTTTCCAGCTTTACTGAGGTATGACTCACAAATAAAAATTAAATATAGTTAAGGTATACAATGAGATGTTTTGATATTTTATATATATATAACTACCATTTATATAAATATATAGGTATTCAATGAGATGTATATATGTATATATATGTATATCTGTATATGTATATATAGGTATACAATGAGATGTATATATAACTACTATATATATAACTATATATAGCTACTATATATACATATATATATATAAATGATTACCACAATCAAGTTAATTAACATATCCATTCCCTCACACAGTTACCATTTTTGTGTGTATGTGGTGAGAACACTTAAAATCTAACCTCTTAACATTTCAAGTATACAAGATAAGATTATTAACTATAGTCACCATGCTATGTTTCAGGTCTTCAGAACTTATTCATCTTACAATTGAAAGTTTGTACCCTTTGACCACCACCTCTTTTCCCTACATCCCAGTAACCACCATCATACTACATTACATTGAGTTTGACTTTTTTTAGATTTCATGTATAAGTGAGACTAAGCATTATTTCTCTTTTTATGTCTGGCTTATCTCACTCAGCATAATGTTCTCATTTCATCTATGTTGTCACAAATGGCAGGACTAATTTCTTTTTTAAGGTTGAATAATATACTCCTGTGTGTGTGTGTGTGTGTGTGTGTGTGT
>NW_024423343.1:90810740-90908224 GCF_017311325.1 Ursus maritimus | reverse complement strand
TGTGTGTGTGTGTGTGTGTGTGTGTGTGTAAACCACCACCATTTTCTCTATATAGTCATCCACTAACAATGGCTATTTTATCTTGGCTACTGTGAATAATGCTGCAATGAATACGGGAATGCAAATATCTCTTCCAGATAGTGATTTCATTTCCTCTAGATATAGACCCAGAACTGTGATTGCTGGGTCATGTGGTAGTTCTATGTTTAATATTTTGAGGAACCTCCATACTGTTTTCCATAATAGCTGCACCAATTTACAATGCTACCAACAGTGCACAAAGGTTACCTTTTCTCCACAACCTCACAAACACTTCTTAAATCTTTTAACTTTTTGGTAATAGCTCTCCTAGCAGCTATGAGGCGATAACTCGTGATTTTGATTTATTTGCATTTCCCTGAAGAAGAGTGAGGTTGAGAACATTTTCATGTACCTATTGGCTATTTGTATATCTTTAAAAAAAAAAGTTTATTCAAGTTCTTAGACCATTTTTTGATCAGGTAATTTGTTTTTTTGCTATTGAGTTGAAGGTGTTTCTTATATATTGTAGATATAAATCCTTTAATAGATATAGTTTGCAAATATTTTCTCCCATTCCATAGGCTCCTTTTTGCTTTCTTTCCTTTGCTGTGCAGAAACTTTTTAGTTTGATGTAATCCTGCTGGTTTATTTTTGTTGCCTCCCCCCCCCAAAAAATCATCACCATGATCAATGTCTAGGAACTTACCTCCTATGCTTTCTTCTAGGAGTTTTATAGTTTCAGATCTTATATGTGAGTCTTTAAGCCATTTTGGGTTGATTTCTATGTATGAGGTAAGAAAAGGGGGACGCCTGGGTGGTTCAGTTGTTTAAGCGTCTGCCTTCAGCTCAGGTCACGATCCCAGAGTCCTGGGATAGAGCCCCATGTAGGGCTCCCCCCCTCAGCACGGAGTCTGCCTCTCCCTCTCCATCTGCCTCTCTCCCAGCCCATGCTCTCTCTCGCTTCCTCCCTCAAATAAATAAAATCTTTTCAAAAAAAAGAAAAGGATTCAATTTCATTCTTTTGCCTGTGGATAACTACTATCCCCAATACCATTTACTGAAGAGATTATCTTTTCCCTATTGTGTATTCTTAGTGACTTTGTTGAAGATTAGTTGACTATATATGCAGGATTTTACTTCTAGGCTCTTTATTCTGTTACATTGGTTTATTGTGCCTGTTTTTATCTGTTTTGATAACAATAGCTTTCTGATACAATTTAAAATAAAGACTGTTCTTCTCAAGATTGCTTTGGCTACTCAAGGTCTTCTGTGGTTCCATTTGAATTTTAGGGTAGTTTTGCCTATTTCTGTGAAAAATGCCATGGGATTTTTGACAGACTGCATTGAATCTGTAGATTGCTTTGGGTAGTATGGACATTTGAACAATATTAATTCTTCTAATCCATGAACACAAGATATATTTTCATTTATTTGTGTCTTCTTCAATTTCTTTCATTAATGTCTTACAGTTTTGTGTACAGATCTTTCATGTCCTTAAATTTATTCCTAAGTATCTTACTCTTTTTGACACTACTGTAAATGGGATTATTTAATTTCTCTTACTGATAGTTCACTGTATAGAAGTGCAATTGATTTTTGTATATTGATTTTGTATCCTACAACTTTACTGACTTTTTTGGTTTTAATAGTTTTACTGTGGAATCTTTAGGTTTTTTATTTTAAGATTTTATTTATTTATTTGAGGGAGAGCGTGAGAGAGCGAAAGCACAAGCAAGGGAGAGGGATAGAGGGAAAGGGAGAAGCAGACCCCACTGAGCAGGGAGCCCGATGTGGGACTGGATACCAGGACCCTGAGATCATGACCTGAGCTAAAGACAGACACTTAACTGACTGAGCTACCCAGGCACCCTAGGGTTTTTTATTTATAAGAGCATGTCATCTACCAACAGAGATCATTTTACATTTTCCTTTTGAATTTCAATGCCCTTTATTTATCTTTTTGTTTCCTAATTGCTCTGGCTGGGAATTCCAGTAGTATGCTGAATAAAAGTGGCAAGAGTAAAAACACTACATTGTTGACCTATATGCATGTAAATGCTTATAAATTCAGACATCTCTAAAGAGCTATAGAAATATGTGGTTCCAATGGTTACTTCCAGGAAGGGGACTTGAAGGACTGGGGGGCTTAGAGAGCAGATGGAAGGAACAGGGAAACTTCCCACTGTAAAATCTTTCATGCTTTGTTAGTGTAATTCCTTATACATGTATAATCATTAAAGAACATAAATGGATTATTTTTTAAAACCCTTATCTTACCTAGACACAGGTAAGATACCCTTTATCAAACCTAGACATAGAACCCTCTCAAATCATGCTATCAACGAAGAGATCTCCTTTGGAAATGGAACCACCAACCAATGCAAGGGACAACTGAAGATTAAATATGCAGGCCTAGTCCAGCCATGGCTCATGGTCCCAAGAAGCATCTGAAGCAAGTAACAGCTCCAAAGCATTGGATGCTGGATAAACTGACCAGTGTGTTTGCCTCTCATCCATCCACTGGTCCCCATAAGCTGAGAGAATGTTTCCCTCTCATCATTTTCCTAAGGAACAGACTTAAGTATACCCTAACAGGAGATGAGATAAAGAAGATCTGTATGCTGCATTTTATTAGGATTGATGGCAAGATCCAAACTGATGTAACCTACCCTGTTGGTTTTACGGATGTCATCAGTATTAACAAGACTGAGATCTGATCTATGACACCAAGGGTCACTTTGCTCTTCATCGGATTACCCCTGAGGAGGCCAAGTGTAATTTTTGCAAAGTGAGAAAGATCTTTGTGGGGACAAAAGGAATCCCTCATCTGGTAACCCATGATGCTCACACCATCTGCTACTCTGATCCCCTAATCAAGGTGACTGACACCATTCAGATTGATTTGGAGACTGGAAAGATTACTGATTTCATGAAGTTTGATACTGGTAATCTGTGTATGGTTAACTGGAGGTACTAACCTGGGAAGAATTGGTGTGATCACCCATTGAGAGAGACACCCTGGTTCTTTTGATGTAGCTCCCGTGAAAGATGCCAATGGCAACAGCTTTCCCACGACCTCTCCAACATTTTTGTTATTGGCAAAGACAACAAACCATGATTTCTCTTCACTATGGAAAGGGTATTTGCCTTACCATTGCTAAAGAGAGACAAGAGATTGGTGGCCAATCAGAGCAGTGGGTAAAATGGTCCCTAGATGATGTGATTGGAAGTCTTTCTACTTAACTAAGGATCATACAGTATGAAAATAAATAAATAAATAAATAAATAAATAAATAAATAAAGATTCAATTAGTATATGCAATGCATTAGCTGGTTTTCAGCACTTTAGGGGAAATACTTTAATTGGCTGGTTAGATCCATGAGAGCCAGCCATTTTACCTTAAAAAAAAAAAAATTCACGGAGAAATGATCAGTAAAGGAAGTGACAAATTAAGAGAGAATTTTCTTTTTAAAAGGAAGAGAGAAGAATCAGGTAAAAGAAAGCAATAAAATGTGTACCACAGAACACGATACCCTTAATAGCAGAAAACAAGAATTAGAAACCAAGAGATGAAATTACGAATAAGCACGTAAAATGGCCGTGATGCTTAATGGTGCCACTCTCAAAAGTTACCAAAAGTATGCATATTCAAGATAGGGAGAAAAAGCCACTTCTGCTAAGAGGAAAAGAATGATCCTAAGTGTGTATGTCTTCTTCTGTATATTTGTTGGGGGGGGGGGCAGGAGTAGGTAGGGAAAAAGGCTGAAAGGTAACTTCAGGCTCACTCTTGTTCTAGGTCTTTACAGCAGCAGAATATCTTACTGAAAGCATAGCTACCACATACGTAATATGTAATATGTAATCAAAGTTAATAATGAAAATGATGATTTACAGCATAAAAAAAAAAAAACCCTCAGATTAGAATTAGGTTTCTGGGAGCATCTGGGTAGTTTAGTCAGTTAGGTGTCTGACTCTTGATTTTGGCTCAGGTCATGAATTCAGGGTTGTGAAACTGAGCCCTGTGTCAGGCTCTGCACTGGGCAAGGAGCTTGCTTGGGGTTCTCTTTCCTCCTCTCTTTGCCCCTCCCTCCACCTCTCTCCCTCTCTTAAAAAAAAAAAAAAAAAGAATTAGGTTTCTGGCTAAAGAAATGAAGAAAGGTTTCTGATTAAAGAGAAGTTTTAAGAAGAAGCAAAGCTACATTATATGTTCAAATACTATCTTCAAGTAGAAATCTTTCTTCTTTCTTCATCACAGTGAATCCATCTTAACATGACAATAAATGTTTTTTCTTTAAAAAATATAAACCCACAGGAGAGAGGGAGAAAACAGCAAGCAAATTTCAGAAAGGTGAAACCAGATGAACAACTGAAAAAGCACCTTAGCAGACCAAAAAGTGAAATCCTACTTCAACAGAAAATAAAGCTGAAAAGCAACTTGACTGGCACTGAGGAACCCCTAAAGAGCTCAGGAAGTGGCAGAATAAGGTACTTTTGCAAGTAGGGTAAAAATAGGGAAGAAAACAGTGTGATTAGTTAAAAGCTTATAAAATAGTTAAACTCCCCGATTCCCTACTTGATACAATGTCCTCCCACATCCTATCAAAGGTCTGAGTTTATCCTCTGGAGTGAGTGAAGCAGAGTGTATCACTAGACAGAGAAAGATCACTGGACATTTAAGAAAAACTAATAATATTAAAGACAGATAATATTCAAAACATACTGAAAGAAAGCAAGTTGAAGGAAATCATGACTATATAAGAAGAAATTAATTCAAGAAAAATTGTCATTAATATTCTTAGAGAGGAGACATCACCTATGAAGTAAGAATAGCGTGCTAGTAAGAGGAAATACTCAGAGAATAAAAAATAGCTCTTGAAAATTAAAAAATAATACCAGAGATCAAAAGCTTAATAGAACAGAAAGATACAGTCGAGGAGAATTCTCACAAAGAAGGGCAAAAAGATGATGAGTTGAAACAGGAAAAAAGAGAAAAGAATATTAGAGGACCAACTCCAGACATCCAATATCTGAATAATGTGTAAACAATAAAAAGAGAAAACAAGGAGGATATAAACAATACTGATATTAACAATTTTTAAAGTTCCCCAACTAAAGGAAGTTGAGTTTCCATATTGAATTGGCCCAACCAGTGCCTAGCACATAATATGAAAATAACTTAATAGAAAATGTCTAAAACTGGAAAATAAAAAGCTGCAAACAATCAATTATCCAGAAAGACTTATTTCTTAAGAGAACCATGGTTTCCTAACGAAATTAATGTCACAGGAACTATGCTTTCTTTGCTCTGCTGAACTCAAGTAACCTACTTTAAGGATACAAATGAACAGTTATTCCACAGAGTTCAATTCAATTCCAACAAATATTTACTGAGCTCCTAATTTATGGTAAGCTCTTTTGTTAAAATGACAAAAAAGTCTTAAATTTAAAAGATCTTGAGCCTATGGAGGCTTAGTCCAAATTAAACTGTATGAACATTTACTTATTCAAATAGATGAAAGACTGTCATACAAAATAGGAGGTAATCTTATTCTAGAGGACATTCTAGAATAATAGGACTAACAGGATCATAGGACCAATGGGAAGAATGTATAGATGTAGCAGCTCAATACTAGTTTTCCCATGGTAAGAATAAACCAATTTTAAGTCTTATTATAGAACTATAATAATTAAAGCAATGTGGTGTTTGTCTAAAGTTGGTGTATGAATCAATAGAACAGAGTCGAGAAATACACCCACACATACATGGTCAATTGATTTTCAACAAATATACCAGGTAATTTGATGGAGAAAGGACAGACTTCTCAACAAATGGTACTAGAGTAACTGGACATGGAAAACAGAACAAAACAAAACCCTCAACCTCCACCTCATACCATATATAAAAATATACAAAATTTAAGTTAAAATGCATTATAGAACTATATGTAAGAGATAAAAATACAAATTTGTGGGTACGTCTAGGTGGCTCAATCAGTTAGGTGTCTAACTCTTGGTCTCAGCTCAGGTCTGATCTTGGAGTCACGAGATCAAGCCCTGCATTGGGCTCCGTGCTCAGTGTGGAGACTGCTTGAGATTCTCTCTCCCTCTCCTTTTGCCCTCCCCCTACTCATGCTCTCTCTTTCTCTAAAATAAATAAATAAAATCTTAATAAAATATATAAATTTGTGGAAGAAAACAAAAAAAATGTGTGATATTAAATTAGTATTTTTCTTAGATAAGACACAGAAAGCACAAACCACCAAAAAGCTGATAAATTGGACTTCATTAAAATTAACATCTGTTCTTCAAAAGACACTAAGATAAGTCACAGGCTAGGAGAATGTGTATGTACTAGCCAGCAAAAGACTTGAATCCAGAATATATAAATAACACAATTCAATAAGAAGATAATACAATTATTAAAATGGACAGAAGATCTGAATAGATATTTCACCAAAAAGATGTACAGATGGCCAAGAGGCACACAAAACTGTGCTCAATATCATTAGTCATCTGAGAACTGTAAATTAAAACCACAATAAGATACAATTACACAACTAGTAGAATGAATAAAATTAAAAAGATTTAGAAGGACGAATCTTGGCAAGGATGCAGAGTGACTGGAACCCTCATATATTTGCTGGTGCAAATCAAAAATATACACCCACTTTAAAAAACAGTACAGTCGTCTCTTATAAAGTTAAACATAAATTTGCCATATGTCATAGCAATCCCACCCACCCCTGAGTATTTACACAAAAGAAATAAAAACATGCCCACACAAAGACCTGCATGTGAACATTTATAGCTTTACTCACTGCCATGAAAAATTGCAAACAATCCAAAGTGTCCATCAACAGGCAAATGGCTAGATAGATGTTGGTACGCCCATACAATGGAATACTACTCAGCAATAAAAAGGAATGATACATTCAACAAATGGATCAATCTCAGAAGTATTATGTTAATAAAAGAAGACAGGCACAAAATGTTACATATTGTATGACTCCATTTATATGGCAGTTTAGAATAATTTTGTTTATTCACACAAATCAGTTGTTGTGATAGGTTTTATTTGTAAGACGTGACTGTTCACAAAAGGGTACGAGGGAGCGGCCTAGGATAATGGAAGTCTTCTCTATCTTGACTTTGGTGGTGGTTACAAAATTGTATAAATTTATCCAAACACTGAACTGTACACTTTAGAAGGGCGAATTCTACTATACATAAATTATACTTGAATAAACTTGTCGTTAAAATTTTTTTAATAAATAAACCATCATGGTACTAGAAATAAAGATGTCGATATGATTCCAACTACTGAGATTATTTATAAATCTTTGAAAAGACAATATTCAAGTAATTTTAAAGATTAGAGTCTCCTTTAAAAAAAAAGTAACAAGAGAATATTAGAATAAGAAAAATGAAGCTAGCAAGAAATCAAAGATACAAAAATAATACATATAAGCATCTCTCAATTACACAACTGGGATCTTAACTGTCAAAATAATCCCAAATAGACCATAATAAAAAATAAGAATTCAAATATTTCTAAAGGAATTTTAAAAATAAACAGTCATTCAATTATATGAAAATGGGGAATTTAATGCTCTGAAAAGATAATAAAAATGGAAATGATTTTTTTACTCCAAAATTTCAAGTTGAATGATCAGGAACCAAACTCCCTGCACAGTGACCCACAAGCAGGAAAGATATCATAAGCTTCCTGAGGAGTGAGGGCTTTAAACACCACATCAGGCAGCCTCCCTTCCTGGCCTGGCAATCTGCACCAGGAAGAAGAGCCCCCACAACATCTGGCTGTGAAAGTCAGCAGGGCTTTACCCCAGGAGAGCCAGAAGGCTATTGGAAACTGACTGTTTTAAAGGACACAACACTGTATCACTCGTTCTGAAACATAGCAGAGAAGGAGTGATTTGAAAAGTGCCTGGGTCACATGTGAGAGAGATTTATTAAGTAATTTTAGAGAGTATGCAAGAGGGGCAGAGGGAGCTGCAGAAACTTTCTCCAAAACTGGAAGGGCTAATAAGTACCATTTTTCCTCCCTCATTCAGCCTACCTAGCCCAATGCAGAAGGGTGCTACTTGTGGCACCCTCTCCCTACACTGTTAACACCACTTGTCCCCATGCTGGATTTCTCCTGTGAACCCACCCAGCTCACCAGCCTGCCCAGGCTGGCACCCCTCCAAAGAACTCCTGTCTCACCAAACCTGGCAGGCAGTATCAGTGGGGACCACCAAACCCCAAAACAACAATGCTCAAAGTGACTACCACACTGCCACACCCACAGGGCAGCCCTGGCCAAGACTCTGCACCCTCCATATAGAGTATCATGTCATCTGCGAAGAGAGACAGTTTGACTTCTTCTTTGCTGATTTGGATACCTTTTATCCCTTTTTGTTGTCTCATTGCTGTTGCAAGGACTTCTAGTACTATGTTGAATAATAATGGAGAGAGTGGACATCCTTGTCGTGTTCCTGATCTTAAGGGAAAGGCTTTTAGCTTTTCCCCATCGAGAACGATATTCGCTGTAGGCTTTTCATAGATGGTTTTTATGAAATTGAGGAATGCACCTTCTATCCCTACACTCTGAAGTGTTTTAATCAGGAACGGATGCTGTATTTTGTCAAATGCTTTTTCTGCATCAATTGAGAGGATCATATGGTTCTTGACTCTTTTCTTGTTGATATGATCTATCACACTGATCGATTTGCAAATGTTGAACCACCCTTGCATCCCAGGGAAATTCAAATCAAAACCACATTGAGATACCACCTTACGCCAGTTAGCATGGCAAAAATTGACAAGGCAAGAAACAACAAATGTTGGAGAGGATGTGGAGAAAGGGGATCCCTCTTACACTGTTGGTGGGAATGCAAGTTGGTACAGCCACTTTGGGAAACAGTGTGGAGGTCACTTAAAAAGTTAAAAATTGAGCTACCCTATGATCCGGCAATTGCACTACTGGGTATTTACCCCAAAGATACAGACGTAGTAAAGAGAAGGGCCATGTGCACCCCAGTGCTCATAGCAGCATTGTCCAAAATAGCTAAATTGTGGAAGGAGCCAAGATGCCCTTCAACAGATGACTGGATTAAGAAGATGTGGTCCATATATACAATGGAATATTACTCAGCCATCAGAAAGAACGATTACCCAACATTTGCAGCAACATGGACGGGACTGGAGGAGGAAATTATGTTAAGTGAAATAAGACAAGCACAGAAAGACAATTATCATATGGTTTCACTCATTTATGGAACATAAGAAATAGCAGGAAGATCAGTAGGAGAAGGAAGGGAAGAATTAAGGGGGGGGTAAACAGAAGGGGGAATGAAGCATGAGAGACTATGGACTCTGGGAAACAAACTGAGGGCTTCAGAGGGGAGGCGGGGTGGGGGGGGACTGGGATAGGCCAGTGATGGGTATTAAGGAGGGCACATATTGCATGGAGCACTGGGTGTTACACGCAAGTAATGAATCATGGAACACTACATCAAAAACTAAGGATATACTGTATGGTGACTAACATAACATATAAAAAATTATTATTATAAAAAAAAAAAGACTCTGCACCCTCCAAAGCAACTCCGTGGGGGGCGGGGTGCCACACCCATCAGCACATCAATAGCAGCTGCATCAAGGCCTCTCAGCCAGCTGTAGGGGGGCTAACCCCACCCAATAGCCAGCTCACAGCACCTACAGCAAGCCACAGTAGCCAGCCCCACCCATCAATGCAATGGCAGCAGTCCACAGCCCACACATGGGACAATTCTGGAGTGCTTGGTTCTGGTGACCAGGGGGATGGAGCTCCTAGGGCCCAAGAGGTGCTCGTATATGAGACCACTAACTTCAAGATAAAGAGACATAGCTGAGCTAATACATACTAACAAACACAGACAAAAAAGAAAAGACAGAGTAACATGTTGCAAATGAAAGAATAAAACTAAACCTCAGAAAATAACTAAACAAAATGGAGATAAGCAATCTAGCTGATAAAGAATTCAAAGTCATGATCATGAAGATGTTCACCAGACTTGAGAGAAGAGGGTTTGAATTCACCAAGAACTTCAACAAAAAGAGTGATAATAAAAAAGATCCAATTAGAGCTGAATAACTCAATAACTGAAATAAAAAATATGCTAGAGGGATTCAACAGGAGATTAGATGATATAGAATAGATCAGCAACCTGGAAAATAGGCTAGTGGAGATCATCCAAGGTGAACAACAAAAAGAAAAAAATGTATAAAAAAATAATAAGGGTAGGTTAAAGGACCACTGAAACAACATCAAGTATACTAACATTCACATTATAGGGCTCCCAGAAGAAGAGAGAGAAAGAGGCAGAAAACTTTTTGAAAAAATAGTGGCTAAAAATTTCGCTAATCTGAAGAAGGAAACCCACAATCAGGTAGGGAAGCATGAACAGTCCCAAACAAGATGAACTAAGAGATCACCACCAAGACACATAACAAAAACGTGAAAATATTAAAATAAAGAACCTTAAGAGCAGCAAGAGAAAAGCAACTAGTTATGTACAGAAGACCCCCTCCTTGCCATAAGGCTATCACCAGATTTTTCACAGAAACTTCGCAAGTTACAACTCACAACCAGGAATAATCTACCTGGGAAAGTTATTCAGAAGTAAAGGAGAGATAGGGGCGCCTGGGTGGCACAGCAGTTAAGCGTCTGCCTTTGGCTCAGGGCGTGATCCCGGCGTTGTGGGATCGAGCCCCATATCAGGCTCCTCCGCTGTGAGCCTGCTTCTTCCTCTCCCACTCCCCCTGCTTGTGTTCCCTCTCTCGCTGGCTGTCTCTATCTCTGTCGAATAAATAAATAAAATCTTAAAAAAAAAAAAAAAGAAGTAAAGGAGAGATAAAGAGTCTTCCAGAAGAAGAAAAGTGAAAGGGGTTTATCACACTATCTCAGGCTTAAAATAAATGTTAAAGGGACTTCTTTAAGCAGAAAAGAAAAAGCCACAACTAGGGGTCCCTGGGTGGCTCAGTGGGTTAAGTGTCCAATTCTTGATTTCAGTTCAGGCAGTGAGATGGAGCCCCGCATCTGGCTCTGTGCTCAGAGGGAAGTCTGGCTGAGATTCTTTCCCCTCTCCCTCTACCTGCCCCTCCTTACACTCACATGTGCACTCTTGCTCTCTCTCAAATAAATAAATAAATCTTAACAAAAAGAAAAAGTCACAACTAGAAGAAAATTACAGAAGAAATAATTTCAGTGGTAAAGGAAACACACTAAAGGTAATTGATCAATTATTTATAAAGCTAGTATGAATGTAAAAAGACAAAAGTAGTCATTTTAATTATGTCTATACTAGTTGCTTTACCTACAACAATTAAGATATACACAAAATAAAAAGATGTAAATTATGACATCAAATACATATAGCAAAGCGGGAAATAAAATGTAGTACTTTTAGAATGTGTTCAAACTAAGCATCCATGAACTTAAAATAGATAGCTATGCATTTACAAGATGTTATATATGAACATCATGGTAATTGCAAATCAAAAATCTACGATAGATACACACACAAATAAGACAAACTACTCCAAGCATAGCACTACAGAAAGTCATCAAATCACAAAAGAAGAGTACGAGAGAACCAGAAAGGAACAGAGAACTAGAAGAAGAATCAGGAGACAATAAACAAAATAGCACTAAGTACATATCTATCAGTAACTACTTAAAATGTAAACGGACTAAATGATCTAATCACAAGACACATAGTAACAAACAGATTAAAAAAAAAGATCCATCTATATGCTCCTACCAGACACTCTCCTCAAACCTAAACACAGATAAACACTGAAAGCTGAAAGGAAGGAAAACAATATTCCATGCAAATGGCAACAGAGAAAACCTGGGGTAGAAATACATGTATCAGACAAAATAGACTTTTAAACAAGGACTGTAATAAGAGACAAAGAAGGGCATTACATAATGATAAAGGAATAAACCCAACAAGAGGATATAATGATTGTAAATATCTATGCTTCTAACATAAGAGCACCTAAATACATAATGCACATATTAATGGATATAGAGGGAGAAACTGACAATAATATAAGAGTACCAAAAAACTTAAACCCCTTACATCAAAGGATAATCCAGACAGAAAATAAAAAGGAAATAGTGGCTTTGAATATCACATGAGACCAGATGAACTTAACAGATTTATACAGAACATCCTATTCAAAATAGCGAAATACACATTCTTTTCAAGTGAGCATGTAACATTCTCCAGGACAGATCACACGTCAGGAAACAAAACAAGTCTCAATAAATTTAAGAAGATGGAATCATATGAAGCATCTTTTCTGGCCACAATGGTATGAAAGTAGAAATTAGTTACCAGAAGAAAACAAAACAAAAAGCCGGAAACAAACAGAAGCTAAATAACATGCTACTAAACAGAAAATGAGTCAACAAAGAAATCAAAGAAGAAATCAAAGGATAACTGGAGACAAATGAAAATGGAAACAAAACTTTCTGGAGTTGTTGGAATGCAGCAAAAGCAGTTCTCAGAGAGAAGTTTATAGTGATGCAGGTCTATGGTGATGCAGGTCAAGAAACAACTAAAATCTCAAATAAACGATCTAATCTACACCTAACGGAAGCAAAAAAAAAAAAAAATCAAAGTCCAAAGTTAGTAGAGGGTAGGAAATAATCAAGATCAGAGTGAAAATAAATGAAATAGAGACTAAAAAATAAGAAAAGATGGATACAACAAAGAGCTGGTTCTTTGAAAAGGTAAAACTGATAAACTTTTAGCCAGATGAGTCTGGCTAAAAAAAAGAAAAAGAAAAAGAAAAAGAGAAAAGAAAGAAGACATCCAAATTGATAAGTAACAAAACTGTCATTCTTTGCAGTGACATGATACTACATATAAGAAATCCTAAAGATCCACCCAAAAAACTATTAGAATTAATAAATAAATTCAATAGAGCTCCTGGTTGGCTCAGTTGGTTAGGCGTCTGCCTTCAGGTCAGGTTGTGATCCCAGGATCCTGGGATCAAGTCCCGCAAGCCTGCTTTTCCCTCTCTCTCTGTCTCTCATGAATAAATAAAAGTAAAATCTTCATAAAAAATAAATAAATTCAATCAAGTTCCAAGATACAAAATTAATATATAGAAATATGTTGCATTTCTGTATACTGATAACAAACTAGCAGAATGAAGTTAAAACAATCTAAATTATGGGGCGCCTGGGTGGCTCAGTTGTTAAGCATCTGCCTTTGGCTCAGGGTGTGATCCCAGGGTCCTGGGATTGAGCCCCGAATCAGGCTCCCTGCTCTGCTGGGAGCCTGCTTCTTCCTCTCCCACTCCCCCTGCTTGTGTTCCCTCTTTCGCCGGCTGTCTCTCTCTCTCTGTCAAATAAATAAATAAAATCTTTAAAAAAAAACCCAAAAAACAAACAAATCCAAATTACAATTGCACCAAAAAAACCCTAAAAATTAACTGAACAAAGGTGAAAGACTTACTCTCTAAAAATTGTATAACACTGATAAAAGAAACCGAAGATGACATATAAATGAAAATATATACCATGCTCATAAATTAGAAGAATTAATATCATTAAAATGTACATACTACCCATACAATCTAAAGATCCAATGTAATCTCTATCAAAATACCAACACCATTTATCACAGAATTACAATAATCTTAAAATTTGTATGGACCCACAAAAGACCCCAAATAATCAAGTAATTTTGAGAAAGAAGAACAAAGCTAGAGGTATCACATCCCTGATACCAAACTATAGTACAAAGCTATAGTAATCAAAACAGTATGGTATTAGCACAAAAACAGAAACATAGATCCATGTAACCTAATGGAGATCCAGAAATAAACTCACACTTATTTGGTCAATTAATGTACAACAAAAAAGAATATACAATGGGGAGAGGGTGCTGGAGGGCTCAGTCCATTAAGCACCCAACTCTTGATTTCAGCTCAGGTCATGACCTTAGGTTTATGAGATTGAACCCTGGGTGGGCTTCATTCAGTGGGAATCTGCTTCTCTCCCTCTCCCTTTTCTCCTCCCCTGCTCAGGCAGGTGCTCTTTCTCTCTCTTTAAATAAATAAATAAATAAATAAATAAATAAATAAATAAATCTTTAAAAGAAAACAATGGGGACAAAGAGAACCTCTTCAATAAATGATGTTGGGAAAAGTGGACAGTTATATTAAAAAAAATTAAAATTGGATCACTTCCTTATACCATATACAAAAATAAACTCAAAATGGATTTAAAATCTAAATGTAAGACCTGAAACCATAAAACTCCCAAAAGAAAACATAGGCAGTAAAATCTCAGACGTGAGTCTTAGCAGTATTTTTTTGGATCTGTATCCTCGGGTAAAAGCAAAAAAAGCAAAAATTAACAAGTGGGACTACATAAACTAAAAAGCTTCTGTACTGCAAAGGAAATCATCAACAAAATGAAAACCTACAGAATGGGAGAAAATATTTGCAAATCATATATCTGATATAAGATTAACATATATATGTAATTTGAAGATTTTACTTATTTATTTATTTAGAAAGAGTGTGTGCGCGCATGCACAAGCTGGGGGAGGGGCAGAAAGAGAGGGAGAGGTCTCAAGCAGATTCTGCACTAAGCACAGACAGATATAGGGCTCAATCTCACGACCTGAGATTGTGACCTGAGCCAAAACCAAGAGGTGGACAAACAAGCCACGGAGGCACCCCCAAAATATATTTTAAAAAACCACATACAACTCCATACAAAAAATAAAACAATTCAATTAAAAAGTGGGTAGACACTGTTTCAGATGAATACACATTTTTCCAAAGAAGACATACAGATGGCTAACAGGCACATAGAAAGATGCTCAACATCACTACTCATCAGGGAAATACAACTCAAAACCACAACAAAATGTCAACTCACACAAATCAGAATGCATAATAACAATAAGAAAAGAAATAACAAGTATTGGCAAAGATGTGGAGAAACGGAACCCTTGGGAACTGTTGGTGAGTATGTAAACTGGTTCAGCCACTAGGGAAAACTATATGGAGGTTACTCAAAAAATTAAAAATAAAAATACCATATGAACCAATAATTCTACTATTGGGTATTTATCTAAAAAAAAAAACCCACTAATTTGTAAACATATACAACCCCTATGTTTATGACAGTATTATGTACCATAGCCAAGATATGAAAGCAACCTGTGTCTATTAATAGATGAGTGTATAAAGAAGATGTGGTATGGTGGAATATAACTCAGACCTAAAAAAAGAATGAGATCTTGCCATTCACAACAACATGGATAGACTATTATGCTAAGGAAAAAAAAATCAATAAATAAGGAATGAAAAGTACAGCACAGGGAATATAGTCAATAACATTGTAATAATATTATGTGATGACAGAAGACTGGTGAGCACAGTGTATAGAACTTTGAAACACTATGTTGTAAAACTGAAACTACTATAACACTGTATGTCAACTATACTTCAAGAAAAATTTTAAAAATAAGTATATAAAGATATAAGTATCATACTATGATATAATCATTAAAAAAACAAAAACAAAAAAAAATGAAATCTTGCAACTTGGGTGAACTTAGAAGGTATCACGCCAAGTGAAAGAAGTCAGAAAAACACAAATACCATATAATTTCACCTATATGTGGAATATTTTTTAAAAATGAAATAAACAAACAAAAAACCAGAAACCAGAATCACAAATACAGGAAAAAAAATGGTGATTGCCAAAGGGGAGCAGTTGGGGGAATGTGCAAAATAAGTAAAGGGGATTAAGAGGTACAAACTTCCAGTTATACAATAAATCATGGGGATGTAAAGTATAGCACAGGGAATACAGTCAATAATATTGTAATAATTTTGTATGGTGACAGATGATAACTACATTTAGCATAGTGAATATTTTGTAACATATATAAACATGGAATCCCTATGTTGTAAGCCTAGACTAATATAATATTGCATGTCATCTATACTTCAATTAAAAAATTTTTAATAAAGTTTTAAAATTTGTTTTTTAAAAAATTTAAGTCAAGATGAGCAATCAAGATAAAACCTAAACCTATAAACTACAGTAAAAGGATATTGTATAAGAAAGATTTTCTGACACTACTAAAATAGCATGGATCTAAAGTTTGGTAAAGTCAGTAGTTTTAAGAGGTAACAGTACCTGACAAACAGGACTGACGACATTTATGAATTCCATGTATTTTCATAGGTGGTAAAACTGGACACTGAGGTACATTTTAACCTTTAAATCAACTATTCCTCCATCCCTTCTCCTCTTCTAGGCTTCAGTTAGCCCAAAGAGGAACATCTGAAAAGGAGGAAAGTCTTACCTGAAATGATTTAACCAAGAGCCGCTAGGAGCAAATGAAAAAGTGAGGAGTGGGGAGTTGAAGGGCTATGCCTTCAATAGGAGGCCAAGCTCCTGTCCCAGGGGCTAGCAAGAATATTCTGTGTCACTGTCTCAAAGGACCAGGAAAAATGCTAACTCCAAATAGCCATTGCTATTTGGCATTAGGAGTTTGTGTCTCTGGAAAATTAAGGCCAAGCTAGATTGAAGTGCTTATTTCTCTCCTCTCCAAGGAAAACTTCTTGGGTAAAACAGCAGACTTGCATATTTTACACCTGGAAAGATCGTATCAAGTGCCAGAGTTAGTGGTTTAACCCATGTACCATAAGCTGGGACTCTAGTAGTGGGTCTAGGTAAACTGAGGCAAATCACAGGGTATTCTATGTGGATAAGGAAGAATGAATCCTCTGAGATAGAAGACCTTGACATAAATCAGAGTTAAATCAACAGCTGCTCTGAGCTGTAAGGCAAACTCTCCCTTCAAATAGTCACTTCTAGCCCTGTCTTCTGAGATGTGCCCTGGCACCATTTTCGAGGATGCTTTACTATCACCAATCCTGTTTTACCATTTCATATCAAGTATACTTCACAGACCAAACTATGTATTTGTACAAAAGGTAAAATACAAATTAGTCCAGGCCTCACCACTTACAAGGAAGCTGAACAATAGAAGTGCGTGCTGCATGTCCATTCTTAAAACCACACGCAGGTCTAGGGGTGCCTGCCTGACTCAGTGGAGCGTGCAATTCTTCGTCCCAATGTTGTGAGTTCAAGTGCCATGTTGGGTGTAGAGATTACTTTAAAAAAAATAAAATCTTAGAATAATAGTAATTTAAAAAAAGCCATGCACAAGTCTTTTGTGAAAGAAAAGCGAATTTCATGCTCATTTTCATAATCATTTAATATCTCATTGCAATTTCCTTGGCAATAGCTCCTAAACTTAAATTTTATGAAAATCTACTAAGAGAAAAGCTATACAGAAGAATGTTCATAGCAGTACTCTTCATATAAAATGAAATTGGAAACATAATTGTCCATCGATAGTACAATGGATAAATAAATTGTAGCATACCATTAAAACAGAATTCTATAGATGTCAATGAGAAGGAAGAGTTACCCAATATGACAAAATACATTTCACAAACATAATGTTCAATGAAGGAAGACAAAGACAAATGAGTGCATAATATACTATTTCACTTATATAATGTTCAGAAACAAAAAAGCTATCCAATGGTATTCAAGTTAGAATTTTGGCTGGAGGGGACAGTGGAGGAAGAAGGAACAGTGATTGGAAGATAGCACACTCTGGACTTCTTAGGTTCAGGCAATATGTAATTTTTGACCTGAATGCTGGTTATATAGGAGTGTTCTCTTTGTGAAAAACAGCTGTTCACTTTTGATGAGGGTACTTATCAAACATTAGATATATTTAGTAAAAAGTTTATTTTAAAAAATCAATTCAAAGCTTCCTAAAAACCATTTAAGTTTAGAATTATTTTTAATATAAAATAATGACGTCTTAATTTATTGATGTTATCTATTCTGAGTCACATAAAGAACACTGTATTATCGGGGCACCTGGGTGGCTAAGTCGGTAAAGTGTCTGCCTTCAGCTCAAGTCGTGATCCCCAGGTACTGGGACTGAGCCCTGTGTTAGGCTTCTTGCTCAGCAGGGAGTCTGTTTCTCTCTCCCTCTGCTCCTCCCAACTGCTCATTCTCTCTCTCTCAAATAAAGAATTTTTTTTAAAAAAACCACTGTATTATTTTTAAATATAAGGGAATAATACTTTTACAACCATTAATTTCTTAAATTAATGTAGTTCATGAGCATAGTTTTTATTTTTAAAAAGCACATGGTACAGGGGCGTCTGAGTGGCTCAGTTGGTTAAGCGTCTGCCTTCAGCTCCGGTCATAATCCCAGGGTCCTGGGACTGAGCCCCACATAGGCTCCCTGTTTGGTGGGGCTGCTTCTCCCACTGCCTCTGCTATTCCCCCTGCTTGTGCTCTCTCCCCCTCTCTCTCAAATAAATAAATAATCTTAAAAAATAAAAAGCACATAGTACAAAGGAGCTTATACTGAAGAGCAACTGTCCCTATCTTTATCTGTCTTCACCCCAAGTCCTAATTCCACTTGCGAAAGGCAATCTTTTAATCTTAATATGATTATTTTGCAGTTTCATTACTTATCAAATTCAGATATTACTGACTTCTGTGAAACCAGAAAGTCATAAACTCAAAATCTTTCATTCTAGCCTGACTAGAAAAGTATCTCTAAGGTCTGAGCCCTAGGTTCCAGTTGACAATTTTGATAAATAACCTCTAAAAACAGGAGACTTGTTTTTAACAAACTCCTCAAGTAATTCCAATGCATGGCCAAGGTTGATGCAACATTAAGGCAATTAGAGAAGAAAAAGTCTGGAATGTATTTACATTCCTATTACTATAGAGTTTAAAACAAAACCAGAATAATTTTGTGCCTCACATTCAAAAAAGTTGAGTTTCTGCCCGTGTTGTTTGCTAAGAAAGATAAATGACTTCAATAATCTAAAGAGTATGAACATGTAATTTTGTGTCTAAAATGTCTGTCAGAGGAAACTACATTTGTTAAAATGTCCTTTATACAATATTGTATCTATTCACTAAAAAATGTAAATTATGTTTGGCATAAGAAGTTGATTTTAACATCCAGATAATTTATTCATAATGACTTCAATGATCTAGCTCTAATTAACTCAATCTATATAAAAAGATGGTACAGATTTTCATAAAATTATGAACATGACTAAAGGGGCATTTCCCTTTTGAAGGTAAAATAAAATGCCTAACAAATGAACTTTGAAACAAAATGTAGACTCTTGGTTGGTCACCACATCCCACTACAAAAGATGATGTGCCTTCCCACTAAGGAAAATTGGGCTCACTTCTAACATCCTCCTACCTCACCAACTCCTTTTTACCAATGATAACAATTATTAGCATGATTCTACTATTAGTTACATTTGTAACTTTCAAGCATATCTTTCAGATATCTAGTTCTAGTTCATGAACTTAGACCACTGGTTCTCAAATTTGACTATACACCAGAATCAACTGAAAAATGTAAAACAACAAACAAGCAAATTAATACCCAGATTCCACCCTGGGATTTTAATTGTTAAAGATGCAGCTTGATGCAGTTTAGACATCAAGATTTTGAAAGCTCCCAGGCAATTTTAGAATGCAACAAAGTTTGAGAACTGCCATACAGAATAAACATTTTAAGTAGTAGCAATCATGCCTGTCATTCCCAACTTCTGTCACATATACTCAAAAAAAAAAAAAAAAAAAAGAGAGAGAGAGAGAGAGATTTATTTATTTTTATAGGGAGACAGGGAGATGGGCAGAGGGAGAGAATCTCATGCAAACTCCCTGCTGAGTGAGGAGCCTGACACAGGGCTTGATCCCACAACCCATGAGATCATGACCTGAGCTGAAACCAAGGGTCAGATGCTTACATCGACTGAGCCACCCAGAAGCCCCTGTCACATCTATTTTTAAAAAATATTATTTAGATTAGTAAAATTTAGGTTATTTTCAATAACCATAACTGAGACCTACATACTTTAGACTTAAGAGTAATTCTTTTTTTTAATTTTTTTATTACGTTCAGTTAAAAAAATTAAAATAAATACACAGCATGCACAACATCAGAGTTTATATAAATACCATGTAGAACAGAACCAAGAAGTACACTCAGGTTATATTTCCTTCTCTACTATGCTACCTCAATGTCAGGAGTCTCTTTTCTTATACTCCATTAATTTATCAAAACTAGGGGCCTCATTCAGTTAAGCATCTGCCTTCACTCAGGTCATGATTCCAGGGTCCTCCGGCTCCCTTTTCCCCTCCACTGTTTGTGCTCTCTCACTCTCTCTCTCTCACTCTCTCTTTTTCAAATAAATAAAATCTTCAAAAATTATAAAAATCATACAAATTTGAGTCTGCCTAATATATGGACACTACTTTATATATCTCTTTTCTATCTCCTAAACTTTCTGACCATCTTTGTTGTCTTTATTGATAAGAAAAATGTATACTTAACCATAGTCCCAATATTATCCCGACTGTTAATTCTAATTTATCAACCTTTATTCCAATCTTCTTGGACACAACTAAATTCTTACTTTAATATGGTATCATTGCTTCTATTGCCTGCTGAACAAATGTCTTTGGAGGTTGTACTCATTGGACTTTTGGGTAAGTTTTGCTAGTTGTTATATCCTCTCTTGGTTTCTATACTTGTTTTGACAAACAAACCCCTCAGCTATCGGAGAGATAAAATGTCACTTATCTTTTCATTTATCTTCACATTCTCATGTGCGAAAATAACTTTATTTTGACCTCACATATTTGACAGTTTGCTTGGGCATAGAATTCTAAGTTAAAATTCGTTTTTCTTCAAATCTTTAATAAAACTGTCCTACTATCTTCTAGCATCCATATGCTACTGCCTTATACCATCCATATTTCCTAATTTGTAGACTTTTGTTTCTTTTCTCCAGAAGCTGTTTGGCACTTACTTTCTTTATAATCTTGATATTTTGAAATTTCACAAGAATGGTTTCCTTCATTCTACTTGGTACTTAGAGAAACTACCTAATCTGAAAATTGATGCCTCTTTTCACCTTTCATTATAAACATCCTACATTTATTGTAAACATAAATGCCAGTCACTGTTGTAGGTGCTAGGGTAGTAGTATAATACAAAAAGAACAAAAATTATGCCTCATGGGGTTAAAACATTAGTCAAGGAAACAGACAAAGTTAAATGTGTATTACATGTTGGTAAATGCTAAGCTTAAAAAAAAATGCAGGAAAGCGGAATGGAAATATTGGGGAGGAAGGCACAGAAATTTGGATGGGATGACCAAGGAAGATTTCACACAGAAAGTGAATTCTGGATAAAGATCTAAAGCAAGTAAGAAAGCCAAAGCATGAGGATAAGTGTGGCTGGGGCCTTCCAGAGGCATTCCAGGCAAGGGGAATAAGTGAAAAGGTACTGAGACAGACACGTCTAGAGTTTTGGGGGAGCAAAGTGAGCTGAGTGAGGGAGAGTAGGAGGTTATGAGGTTAGGAAGTTAGGAAAGTAATGGGGAGCAAAATTCTGTAGGATATAGTGAATCTTGGCAAGGCCTTTGACTTTTATTCAGAATGGGGTGAGAAATCATCCATTGGGAGAATCTGAGCACAGGAATAAGAGGATCCCACTAATGTTAAACAGATCATTCCGACTACTTTATTCAGAACATACTGAAGGAGAAAAGTACTGTAAGACTAAATCAGTTGGAAGCCTATTAATCACAGGTAGAGACGACAGTGGTTTGAAACCGGTTACTTGAAAGAGGATACTGAAAAGAGGCCAGAATTCCATGTATATTTTGAAGGTAAAATTGACGGATATTCTGATGTGGTAAACTTACGGTTATGAAAGAAAAGAATCAACAATCAACCCCAAGTTATTGGCCTAAAAAAGTAGAAGAATGAAAGCATCAGTAACTGAGATGAAGTAGGCTGAGAAAAAATCCATTTTCTGGCATCACATACCAGGAGTTTGGTTTTAGCCTTATTAAATTTGATATCTATCAAACATGTAAGTAGGATATCAAATAGGCAGATAGATGCAAAGATCTGGAGAGTAGAGTAGAAGTCTGGTCTACACTTGCAAAACTGGGAGACATCAGCATACATATAATATTTTAAATGTTGAGACTTGATGAAATCTCCTAGGGAAGACATAGAAGCAAAAGAAAAGGTCCAAGGACTATGCTCTAGGACCTTCTATCATTTATAAGCAAGGAACCATGAGTAAAACCTGCAGAAAACACTAAGAAGGAGTAGTCACAGAAGTGACATCCAGTAATAAATGGTAGAATGAAGAGCTCAGTGATCCCTCTCCACAAAAACCAGTCTTTAAATGGTACAGAATTGTAAAAACAACCATTTTAGGACATTAGATTGAAGCAGAAAACAAACTGAGAACATTTATTCTTAAAGTCACACTAAAGCCTCAGGTAAGAACAGCAGAAATTTGTGGACTTTTTGCCTGGGGCAGCTCTCATCTACACCACCTGCCACTCCCCCTGCAATATGTGCCCTCCTTACTACCCATCACCGGTCTATCCCATTCCCCCACCCCCCTCCCCTCTGTAGCCCTCAGTTTGTTTCTCATAGTCCATAGTCTCTCATGTTTCATTCCCCCTTCTGATTACCCCCCCTTTCTTTATCCCTTTCTTCCCCTACTGATCATTCTAGTTCTTATGTTCCATAGATGAGAGAAATCATATGATAGTTGTCTTTCTCTGCTTGACTTATTTCACTAAGCATTATCTCCTCCAGTGCCGTCCATGTTGTAGCAAATGCTGAGAACTCATTCTTTCTGATTGCTGAGTAATATTCCATTGTATATATGGACCACAACTTCTTAATCCAGTCATCTGTTGCAGGGCATCTCGGCTCCTTCCACGATTTAGCTATTGTGGACATTGCTGCTATGAACATTGGGGTGCATATGGCCCTTCTCTTCACTACGTCTGTATCTTTGCACTCCCCCAGTTCTGCTGGCAAAAACCATAGTTTGTTTTTATTTTTTTAGGTAAAACACACATAACATAAAATTTTTCAATGTAAGTTTACCACTTTAAGTTTACAGTTCAGTAGTATGAAGTAAGTATATTCTTATTATAGTGCAATCAACTTCTAGAACTCTTCATCTGGCAAAACTGAAACTCAAGACCCATTAAACAGTAATTCTCCATTACCCTTTTGCTCCCATAGCCCCTGGAAACCACCATTTTATTTTCTGTTGCTACGAATTTGACTACTCTAAGAACAGTAGTTTTACCATCATAGAGCTGGCCCTGAAAACCGGCAGCATTGCACTCAATTAGATGTGGAGGACAAAAAACTAGGGCTTTGTCCTTTAAAATTAATGGTGTTATACAAATTTTAAAGTGTGACAAGTAACAGAGAGAAATATAAAATAACATACCAGAATAACATTTTGAAAGTTATCATTGTTTAAGAAATATATTGGAATTAACATTAGATGTCAACCTTGGTAATATTTATGTAAGAATGTGTTGACATTCTGCCTTAGAAGTGTATTAACTCAGCAATAAAAAATATAAGTTCAAAAAAATGGTAGGCTTAGGGGTGCCTGGGTGGCTCAGTCGTTAAGCATCTGCCTTCAGCCCAGGGCATGATCCCAGCATTCTGGGATCGAGCCCCACATCAGGGTCCTCCACTGAGAGCCTGCTTCTTCCTCTCCCACTCCCCCTGCTTGTGTTCCCTCTCTCACTGGCTGTCTCTCTCTCTCTGTCAAATAAATAAATAAAATCTTAAAAAAAAAATGGTAGGCTTAGGTAAAAATGAACAGAGAAAATCTCTAGCCCTACTCATCCAAAGTTGTGGTCCCAGCTGAAACAAGCAGTGGAAAAATCAGAAACTGGGGAATCCTAAAAATGAGACAGTCATTAAAGGGCTGAGATAAGTTCTTCAGATAGTCTCTGCTGACAAGGAAACTAAAGACATGCACAGGGGAGACTTGAGAGAGCCCAGTAAGAAGTGAAACCTAAGGAAATCTTGAGAAATGATTGCAATTTTGAATGAGTACCTCATCCCACATACAAACTCATAGGTAGAAAGTAAAAGCCTTAAGGGCTCAAGGTGTTTAAGCAAATCTCTACCCTAGTCATTGTCTGACAATTACACTATACAGACAAAGGGACAACACCTAAGAATCTAGATGAAAAAGAAGAATAAAAAACACTGAGCACAGACAATAATGGCAGTACACTATGAGAAACAAAGAATATAAAGCAAAATCCAGATCTGCTATATTACCTAAAATGTACAGTTTTCAACCAGAAATTACTAGACATACAAATAAACAGGCCGAAAAAAACCGGCTCATAAAAACTGAGTGACCCCAGATGCCAAATGTGGCAGACTAAGAAGCTGATGTAGCTGGTATTAATATGTTCAAAGAACTGAAGGGAAATATTAGTATTATTCAATTGGGAAATTTCCATAAAAATATAAAAATATACACAACAACCAAATGAAAATTCTACAGTTGAAAAGTACCATAACTAAAGTTAAAAAATAAAAAAATCCTCAAGGAGCTCATAGCAGGCATAATTCTAAGATGGTCCCACACAAGACCTACTCCCTCTAATGTATACACACTCCACAAACATGGAGGAGTAAACAAAGGGTTCATAAATAATAGTAGTAAAAAGGAATTAATGGCAGTAGTCACAAAAGATGGAGTTTGTACTCCAAAAAGGACGAATGATTTATAGATCTAAACTGAAAACTAGAATGCTAACAACACCTGTTGGCCACAAGGTATTTTATATATGGACAAAAAAGCTTATGGGTTGGAGGGGAAGATGGCGGTAGAACAGAAGGACCCTAGGCTCACTGAGTCCCCAAAAATAAAAATAGACACCCAATCATCCCAAATACTCCAGAAACTGACCTGAGCACTGGAAGAACAAACTCCACAACTAAATGTAGAGAAGAGACCACAGTGAAGAAGATAAGAAATGTGGAGACATAGTGTGAAAGAAAAATAGATCATGGCCACTAAGACGGTGAGGAAGTTATGGTCACAGAGAAGGATGAAAGACACACTAGTACACAGGGGAGCAGAGAGGGAATACAAATCCCCATAGTAATTGGCTTGGAAAGCAAGAGGGGCAACCAGGGGGGCTTAAAGCCTGGAGTTTTAAAAGTCAGTGGGCTTGGCTCAGATACAGCCTACAAAGGCAATGAGGCTGCTCTTGAAGAGAAGGCAGGGCAAGCAACCCGCAGAGATGCAGTGTGGAAACAGCAATCTGAAGCACACCTGGGGAGGTTATTTGCTCATCTTGGAGTGTGTCCCAGAGAAGCAGCATTCACAGAGAGACCCCTCTAACAATAAAAAAACTGGCAGTCACCATTCCCCTCCCCGGATCCTCAATATAAGTACAATCTTCCACATGCAGGAACCAGTGAAATGCCCACACACACTACCTAATTTGGTTACACCAAATCTAACCCCCACCCCCTGACAAGGCAGTCGAAATGCCCTTATCAGTCATGCTTGCCTCAGTCACAGAGTGGCAGGCCTCCTCCCACAGACCAGCCCCAAACTCTGCCAACACCCCATCTCCCCACCCAGGAGTTTTGCAGGACCTCAGTTCTGGTGCCATTGGTGATAGGTCTCATTTCACAAGCAGACTAGAGCACAGCTAGTTAAAACTCACCACGTTCAGGCCAGGAACCAAACACTACTGACAATAGTCAAAGAGAATGTCTGTAGATGACTGGCCTGAGGGATAAAGTGGCCAGGACACAACAGTAGAGCATAAGCAGCACACACTGGAGACACTCCCAGAAGTGCCAGGCCTTGTGGATCAGGGAACACTATACAGCAGGGCACTACAGGACCTCTTCTTCATAAGGCCATGACCCTCAAGAACAGGAGAAGTAGCTGACTCTGCTGCTAAGCGAAGAGACTTAGACAAAATGATAAAACAGAGGAAACTGTCCCAAATGAAAGAACAGGACATGGCCCTGGCCAAAGATTTATGTGAGACAAATATAAGTAACGTGCCTAATAGAGAACTTAAAGTGATGATCATAAAGATACTCACTGGACTTGAGAAAAGAGTGGAAGACACGAGTGAGACCCTTAACAGAGATAAAGGGCACAATAAACAAAATGAGATACACACTTGATGGAATGAACAATAGGGTGGAAGAAGCAGAAGAATGAATTAATGACCTAGAAAACAGAGTAATGGAAAGGAATCAAACTGAACAAAAGACAAAAAATAAATAAATAAAGAATTATGGAAAATGACAATAAACTTAGGGAACTCAGTAATTCATATTATAGGTTTCCCAGAAGAAGAGAGAGAAAACAGGGCAGAAAATTTATTTGAAGGGACTAATAGCTGAAAATTTCCCTAATTTGGGGAATGAAACAGATATCCAGATTCAGGGAACATAGAGAACCCCCAAAGAAAGTCAACAAAAGTAAACCCACACCAGACATTTTATAATTAAATTGGCAAAATTTAGTGATAAAGAAAAAATTTTTAAGCAGCAAGCCAAAAGAAGATAGTAACATACAAGAGAAACCCAACAAAACTATCAGGGGCTTTTTAAGCAGAAACTTTCCAAACCAGACAAACAAAAACTAAAACAGTTCAAAACCACTAAACCAGTTCTGCAAGAAATATTAAAGTGGACTCTTTAAATGTAAAGGAAAGAGCAAAAGTGACAGTATGTAGGTAGGAAACACAAAAGCAATAAAAATGAATATTGTTGTGAAAAATTAGTCAAGGAGCTCACAAAATAAAAGGATGTAAAATATGACACTATATACCTAAAACATGGGGAGGAAGGGAGTAAAAAATGGGTTCAAAACTAAATGGCCATCAACTTAGCACAGATTGCTATATGAAGAAGAGGTTATATACAAACCTAATGGTAACCACAAATCTAAAACCTGTAATAGATATGCAAAGAATAAAGAGAAATCCAAATATATCACTAAAGAATACAAGTAAACCATGAGAGAAAGCAAAGAAAGGATCAAAGAAAATTTTCAGAAAGAACAACAAAGTAATAAAATGGCAATAAATGCATCTCTATCAATAATTACGCTGACTGTAAATGGACTAAATGCTACAATCAAAAGACACATGGTGACAAAATGGATGAAAAAAACAAGACATATCTATATGCTCCCTACAACAGACTGATTTTAAACCTAAAGACACCTACAGATTAGAACTGAGGGGATGGAGAAACATCTGTCATACAAATGGATGTCAAAAGAAAGCTGGAGTAGCAATACCTGTATCAGACAAAATACACTTTAAAACAAAGATGGGGGCTGCCTGGGTGGTTCAGTCGGTTAAGCATCTGCCTTCGGCTCAGGTCATGATCTCAGGGTCCTGGGATTGAACCCCACATCAGGCTCCCTGCTCAGCAGGGTATCTGCTTCTCCTTTTCCCCTTCACCCCCCACTCATTCTCTCTCTCGCTCGCTCTCTCAAATAGATAAATAAAATCTGTAAAAATAAATAAAACAAAACAAAGATGGTATCAAAAGACAAAGAAAGACACTATAATAATAAAGGGAACAATCCAACAAGAAGATATAACAATTATAAATACTTATGCATATAAGTATATAAATACTTATATGGGAGCATCCAAATACATAAAACAATAACAAACAGAAAGTAGCTAATCAATAATAATACAATAATACTAGGGGACTTTAACATCCCACTGGCATCAATGGACACATCATCTAAACAGAAAATCAACAAGTATTTGCTTTGAATGATACACTAGGCCTGAAGGATATCACAGATATATTCAGGACATTCCATTCTAAAACAGCAGAATACACTTCTTTTCAAGTGCACATGGAACATTCTCCAAAGAGATCACCTACTAGGCCCCAAAACAAGACTCAATAAATTTAAGAAGACTGAAGTCATATCATGCACCATTTCTGACTATAACACTATGAAACTAGAAGTCAACCACAAGAAAAAATCTGGAAAGACACAAATACATGAAGGTTAAATAACATGCTACTTAACAATGAATTAGTCAACCAGGAAATCAGAGAAAAAGTTTAAAAAAGTACATGGAAACAATGGAAAATAAAAACACAATGGCCCAAAACCTCTGGGATGCAGTAAACGTGGTTTTAAGAAAGAAGTTTAAAGGAATATAGGTCTACCTCAAGAAGCAAGAAAAATCTCAAATAAAAGATCTAACCTTGGGGCGCCTGGGTGGCATAGCGGTTAAGCGTCTGCCTTCGGCTCAGGGCGTGATCCCGGCGTTATGGGATCGAGCCCCACATCAGGCTCCTCCGCTATGAGCCTGCTTCTTCCTCTCCCACTCCCCCTGCTTGTGTTCCCTCTCTCACTGGCTGTCTCTATCTCTGTCAAATAAATAAATAAAATCTTTAAAAAAAAAAAAAAAAGACCTAACCTTACACCTAAAGGAACTAGAAAAAAACAACAAACATAACCTAAAACTGCCAAAATGAAGAAAATAATAAATATTAGAACAGAAATAAGTGAAATAGAAATTTTTTAAAAAGCACAATAGAACAGATCAATGAAAACAGCAGCTGGTTCTGTGAAAATAACTGTAAAATTGATAAACCTCTAGTCAGACTTACCAAGGAAAAAAGAGAAAAAACTCAAATATATAAAATCACAAATGAGAGAGGAGAAATAACCAGCCCCAAGGAATTACAAACAATCCTAAGAGACTATTATGAAAACCTATATGCCAACATATTGGACAACCTAGAAAAAATGGATAAATTCATAGAAACATATAAACTAACAAAACAGGCATGAAGAAATAGAAAATTTGAACAGACTGATAACTAGCAAAGATATTGAATCAGTAATCAAAAAGTTCCCCACAGAAAAAGTCCAGGACTCGATGACTTCACAGGCAAATTCTACCAAACATTTATAGAAGAGTTAATACCTATTCTTCTCAAACTATTCCAAAAAATAAAAGAGGACTGAAAACTTCCAAGCTCATTCTATGAGGCCAGCATTACTCTCATACCAAAACCAGATATAGACACCATTAAAAAAGAGAACTATAGGCCAATATCCCTGCTGAATACAGATGCAAAAATTCTCAAAAAAATACTGCAAATAGAATGCAACAATACATTAAAAAAAATCATTCACCAAGATCAAATGGGACTTATTCCTGGGTTGCAAGGGTGGTTCAATATTTGCGAATCAATCAATGTGATAAACCTCATCAACAAGAAAAAGGATAAGAACCACATGATCATTTCACAAGATGCAGAAAAAGCATTTGACAAAGCACATCCATTCATGATAAAAACCCTCAACAAAGTACAGGTAGTGGGAACGTATCTCAACATAATAAAGACCATATATGCAAAACCCACAGCTAACATCATCCTCTTTGGGGAAAAACTGAGAGCTTTTCCTTTAAGGTCAAGGAACAAGACAAGAATATCCACTCTCACCACTTTTATTCAACATGGTACTGAAAGTCCTAGCCATAGCAATCAGACAAAAAAAGAAATCAAAGGCATCCAAATTGGTAAAGAAGAAGTAAAACTGTCACTATTTGCAGATGACATGGTATTATATAGAAAAAACCCCAAAGACTCCACCAAAAAACTGCTAGAACTAATCAACGAATTCGGTAAAGTTGCAGGATACAAAATCAATGCACAGAAATTTGTTGCATTTCTAGACAACAATAATGAAGCAGCAGAAAAAAAAATTAAAAACACAATGCCGCTTATAATCACAACAAAAACAATAAGATACTGAGGAATAAACCTACCCAAAGAAGTAAAAGACTCTGAAACTATAAAACACTAAGGAAAAAGACTGAAGATGACACAAAGAAATGGAAAACACTCCATGTTCATGCACTGAAAAAACAAATACTATTAAAAATCTATATACCCAAAAGAATCTACACATTTAATGCAATCCCTATCAAAATACCAATAGCATTATTCACAGAACTAGAACAAACAATCCTAAAATTTGTATGGAACCACAAAAAACAAACAAGCAAACAAAAAACACCCCGAATAGCCAAAGCAATCTTGGAAAAGAAAAGCAAAGCTGGAGATATCACAATTCCAGACTTCAATTTATATTACAAAGCTGTAATAATCAAAACAGTATGGTGCTGGCACAAAAAGAGACACAAAGATCAATGGTTCATAACAGAAAACCCAGAAACAAACCCACAATTTTATGGTCAATTAATCTTCAACGAAGGAGGCAAGAATATCCAATGGGAAAAAGACACACTCTACAACAAATGGTGTTTGGGAAAACTGGACAGCAATATGCAAAAGAATGAATATCAACCACTTTCTTACACCACATACAAAAATAAATTCAAAATGGATTAAAGACGTAAAAGTGAGACCTGAAACCATAAAAATCCTGGAAGATAGCACAGGCAGTAGCATTTCTGACATTGGCTGTAGCAACTGTTTTTTAGATATGTCTACCGAGACAAGGGAAAACAAAAGCAAAAGTAAACTATTGGGGCTACATCAAAATAAAAAGCTTCTGCACAGCAAAGGAAAACAATCAACAAAACTAAAAGGCAATCTATGATATGGGAGAAGATATTTGCAAAAACAGATGCCATAAGGGGTTAGAATCCAAAATATATAAAGAACTTTTAAAACTCAACAGCCAAATAATAATCAAATTAAAAAATGGGAAGATATGAATGGATTTCTCCAAACAAGACATACAGATGGCAAAGAAGACATACAGGCACGTGAAAAGATGTTCAACTCACTGATCATTGGGGAAACGCAAATCAAAACCACAGTAAGAATCACCTCACACCTTTCAGAATAGCTAAAATCAACAACACAAGAAACAAAAGGTGTAGGCCAGGATGTGGAGAAAAAGGAACACTTGTGCACTCCTGTTAGGAATTCGAACTGTTGCAGCCACTGTGGAAAACAGTATAAAGGTTCCTCAAAAATTTCAAAATAGAATTAAACCTATGATCCAGCAATTGCACTACTGAGTATATACCCAAAGAATACAAGAAAAAACACTAATACAAAGGGATGCATGCACCCCAATGTTTATAGCAGCATAATTCACAATATCCAAGATATGGAAGCAGCCCACAATTGATGAATGGATAAAGAAGATGTGATATATATCTACAATAGAATATTACTCAGACATAAGAACGAACAAAATCTTGCCACTTGCAACAACATGGATGGATCTAGACAATATAATGCTGGGGTGCCTGGGTGGCTGAGCTGGTTAGGCATCTGCCTTCAGCTCAGGTCATGATCCTGGAGTCCTGGGATTGAGCCTGGCATCTGGCTCCCTGCTCAGCGGGGAGTCTGCTTCACCGTCTGCCCCTTACCTCGCTCGCTCGTGCTCTCACACTTTCTGTTTCTCTCTCAAATAAGTAAATAAAATCTAAAAAAATAAAATAAAAAATAAAAATAAAGTTTAAAAAAATAAAAGTTTAGACAATATAATGCTAAGTAAAATAAGTCAGTCAGAGAAAAACAAATAACTTATGATTTCAGTCATATGTGGAATGTAAGAAACAAAACAAACAAGCAAAGGGGGAAAGAGAGACAGAGAGACAAACCAAGAAAGAGACTCAACTCTAGAACAAACTGATGGTTACCAGAGGGGAAGGGTGAATAGGTGATGGGGATTAAAGAGGGCACTTGTGATGAGCACCATGTAATGTATGGAAGTGTTGAATCACTATATTGTATACCTGAAACACTGTATGCTAAGTGTAATTAAAATAATTTTTCAAATACCATGAGGTGATTTTGACTTTTGAGGCTATTATAAAAAGGAATACACCTTCTATGTAATCCTCTTAAATGCTTGTTCTTAGAATTCAGTCACCATGCTCTGAGGGTTTGAAGAGATCCCAGCCAAGAGCCAGAATAAACTACAAGACAGATGACTAAAAAGCCTTCAAGAAGACTGCAGGCCCTCCACTGTCTGACTGCAACTGCAGGAGAACTTGAATGGGAACTGTTTCCCTAAGCCTAGCTACCTCTCTGAACCATTAGAGATAATAAAACAATAATTGCTGTTTTAAGCTACTAAGCTTCATGGCAATTTATTACGCAACAATAGATAATCCAAATAATAACAATCACTTAGTCCCCAATCTGTGTCGGGCACTATGCCATATACTGTACTATTATCATTTTATTTCACCCACACAACTGCTTAATGAGGTGTTATTATTACCCACTTTTTGTAATGAGCAAAATGAGATTAACAGAGGCTAAACATAAGGCCACAATAAGTGGTACAACTGGTTACTGAACCAAAGAACTCCCTTACACCAAAGATTTTTCTATGATTATAATAATAACCGCAATAACTCATTTACTGAGAGCTTATATGCCAGTCACTTTTTGAAGTACTTCACATGTATTAATAACTCTTTTAATCCCCACAAACACCCTACAGAATGGAAGTATTATCATTATTTTCCTTTTATAGATTAGAAAATTGAAACAGAGAACTTAAGTAATTTGCCCAAAGTCAAACAGCTAATTAGTCTGAGGGCCACCATTTAAACCGAAGCAATAAAGCTTCAGAGACTTTTCATATCGCTTTTATATTATTCTTACAATTATACAAAGAATTTCAGCTAAAACGGGATAAAGAGACTAAATTTATCCTCCCACCCAAAAGAACCAAAAAAGCCATGTCGAAAAATATATATATATACACACATATATACACATATATACATATATACATATATACGTATATACATATATACGTATATATGTGTGTGTGTGTGTGTGTATATATATATATATATATGATTTATTTATTTATTTTACAGAGAGAGCACAGCAGGGAGGGGCAGGGGGAGAGGGAAAGTCTTAAGCAGACTCGGTGCTAGGCACCTGAGCACAGAGCCTGATGTGGAGCTCAATCCCATGACCCTGAGATCACGACCTGAGCCAAAACCAAGCATCAGACCCTTAACTGACTGAGCCACCCAGGTGCCCTGCGAAATAAACAATGGTTTTTAAGACATTGTACATGAGCCAAAAAAGGGTAGTGATTTCTGAAGAACAGGTCAAAGGATATGAGCCCTACAAGTGCTAAAGGTTACTGTACGGAGAGAGCTTCCAAGAGGACCACACTGGTAGTCTCCACAGTCTCCTTGAGCTGAGATGATACTGGGAATGTGGGGAGACCAAGATCAAATTTCATAGGGTTGAGTAAAGAAGAGGAAAGAGCTGCCCAACAAAAGAGCTCCAGAGATCTACAGAGGGTCCCCCTCTCCAAGTACTGATGAGGGAATGCCCAAATCCAAGGAAACACTCACTTGAAATATCAGAGAGAAAAATCTCCAGACCAGGAATAGTTCCTGTTCATAATTCATGGAATGTTGGGAACTCAGAAGGATCTTGCTTCATAGCAAGACAAAATTAGTCCTAGCTTCAACACCGCTTTGGTCCTACTTGACAAAACTTTTTTAAAAGACCCAAAAGAATCAAACCATTTCTAGATAAATTAGCTGTGTCCTAGAACAAAGCTCAACAATATTCATAAGAATATAAAAATATCTAGTACCAACATGCCTCTGCTGTTAAAACACTTCGGTGATTTTTGTCATTATTTTTTGTTAGAATTGCAGTCACCCACATGTTAATTAGGGTGGGCATGGCTGTAATAGCAAATAGACCCCAAAAAGCTTTGAGGCAGATTATGTCAATCTAGTTAATCTTGTGTGTGAGGGAGTTCTCATTCATCCTGGAAGGTTCAAGCCACCTAAAGCTCTTGTGATTTTTCCAAGGAATCTAGAAAGCCACACTTACTAATTGATCTGAAATTAGACCACTGCATTATGTTATGCCTGGCAAAGATTTTCAGGTAGGTGGGAAGTACAGAAGTGAGGTAAATATCTATTCCTAGAAAACCTCAGACTATCACACTATTGATTATCTGTCTCTTTCTGATTCAATAGTCTGCCACCTTTAATATTAGTACACCTTTCAAATGGCCCCTAGCTTTTAAAACAGATGACTAGAAGGGGCAGGTTTGGGGGGGGAAAATCACTAAATCCAGTATTTTTTAATTGAGATACAATTCATATCCCACAAAATTCACTCTTTTAAACTGTAGAATTCAGTGATTTTAGTATATTTGCAAAGTTGTACAACTATCACCACTATGTAATTCCAGGAAATTTTATACAAATGTAATCATATATGTGTCCTTTTCGCTGGCTCCATTAATTCAGTATACTTTCAAGATTCATCCATGTTGTAGAGTATAACAGTACTTCATTCCATTTGAAGATGAATAATATTCCATTGCATGGATATACAACTTTCATTCATGAATGTATCAGTTAACAGGCACTTCCCCTGCTGCAATAAATGGGAGTGCATATATCTTTTCAACTTAGTGTTTTCATTTTCTTTGGATAATTACTCAGAAGTGGAATTGTTTGGATATATGGTAACTCTAATTTTTTGAGGAACCTCCATACTGTCTCCCATAGTGGCTGTATCAATTTACACTCCCATCAACAGTGCCCACATGGTTCTCTTTTCTCCACATCCTCACCGATACTGGTTATTTTTTATCATTTTGATAATAGCCATTCCAAGTGTGAGGTGGTACCTCATTGTGGTTTTGACCTGCATTTCTCTGATGATCAGTGATTTTGGACATCCTTTCATGTACCTTCTGCCCATCTGTATGTCTTCGTTGAAAAAATATCTATTCAGATATTCTGACCAATCAGATTGTATGTTTTGTTTTGATATTGAGTTTCCTTATATATTTTGGATATTAACCCCTTATCAGATATATGATGTGAAAATATCTTCTCCCATTTGGAAGGTTGCCTTTTCATTTTGTTAATGTTTTCCTTTGCTGTGCACAAGGTTTTAAATTTCATATAGTCCTACTTATTTATTTTTTGCTTTTGTTGCCTACGTTTTTGGTGGCAAAAAATCAATGCCAAGATCAATGTCATGGAGCTTACTGCCTATGCTTTCTTCTAGGAGTTTCATGGTTTCAGGTCTTATGTTGAAGTCTTTAATCCATTTTATTATTTTTTTCTTTAATCCATTTTAGGTTAATTTTTATATATGGTGTAATGGAGTGGTCCAGTTTTCTCAATACCAATAGAGACTGTCATTTTCCCATTGTATATTCTTACTTCTTTTACAAGAGATTAATTGATCATATATGTTCGTGGGTTTATTTCTGTGGTCTATTCTGTTCCATTGATCCATGTGGCTTTTTCTTATGCCAGTACTATACTGTTTTGATTACTACAGCTGTGAAACACAGTTTGAAATCAAGGAGTGTGATGCCTCCAGCTTTGTTCTTCTTTCTCAAGATTGCTTTGGCTACTCAGGATCTTTTGTGGCTTCATACAAATTTTAGGATTGTTTATTTCGGGGAAAAATGCCACTGGAATTTTGATAGGGACTGCACTGAATCTGTAGATTGCATTGGGGAGCATAGACATTTTAACAATATTGATTCTTCTAATATATGAGCATGAAATATCTTTCCACTGGTTTGTGTCTTCCTCAATTTCTTTTTTTTTTTAATTTTTATTATTTGACAGAGAGAGAGAGAGAAAGAGCACAAGCAAGGGGAATGGCAGGCAGAGGGAGAGGAAGAAGCAGGCTTCCTGCAGAGCAAGGAGCCCAATGTGGACTCGATCCCAGGACCTTGGGATCATGACCTGAGTTGAAGGCAGCCGCTTAACTGACTGAGCCACCTAGGCACCCCTTCAATTTCTTTCATCAATACCTTATCGTATTAATAAGATCACGATCTGAGCTGAAACCAAGTGTAAAGGTCTTTTACCTCCTTGGTTAAAGTTGTTCCCAGGTATTTTATTCTTTTTGATGCAATTGTAAAAAGGATTGTTTTCTTAACTTCTCTGAGACTTCATTATTAGTATATAGAAATGCAACAGATTTTTGTATACTGATGTTGTATCCTGTAACTTTACTGAATTTATTGATTGGTTCTAAGATTTTCTTGGTGTAGTCTTTAGGGATTTCTATATAAAATATCATGTCATCTGTAAATGTGACAATTTTATTTCTTCCTCTCTTATTTGCATGCTTTTTATTTCTTTTTCTTGTCTAATTTCTCTGGCTAAGACTTCCAAAATTATGTTGAATAAAGTGGCAAAAGTAGACATCCTTCTATTGTTCCTGATCTTAGAAAGCTTTCACCTTTTCACCACTGAGAAAGATGTCGGCTCTTGGCTTGTCATATGTGGCCTTTATTACACTGATGTACATTCCCTCTATACCCACTTTGTTGAGAGTTATCATGAATGCATTTTGAATTGTCAAATGCTTTTTCGGCATGTACTAAGACGTTCATACGATTTTTACCCTTTCATTTTGTTAATGTGGTCTATCACACTATTTGATTTGCAGATGTTGAAACATCCTTGCATTCCTAGAATAAATTCCTCTTGACTGTGGTGTATGATCCTTTTTTTTTTTTTAAGATTTTATTTATTTGAGACAGAGAGAGTGCATGTGCACGTGAACATAAGTGGGGTGAGGAGCAGAGGGAGAGGGAGAAAGAAAATCTCAAGCAGACTTCCTGCCAAGCAAAGAGCCCAATGTGAAAATGAAGTAAGTTTAGTTTCATAAAGTCTCTGCTGAGTAAGGCAATTTCGTATTTCCTTTACAAGTATTAAGTGTTCAATTTAATAAATTATACTCCTTGCTCCAATAAGGCTTCTCAGGACCAAACTGAATTGAATATTTTTGACTTAAAATAAATATATAACATGTATGATTCATATCTAATATAAACTATAATCTTGTAGGATTATTATACAGCTGTGCTATCGATTATGGTAGCCACTAGACAAATTAAACCTAAATTAATTAAAATAAAATTAAATGAAAAATTCAGCCCCTCACCAGGGCAGCACCAATACTTGCTACTACCTTGCTAACAGCACACCCCACCCATGTGTTATCCTGTGGACATGACCCCTCCACCCAAGCCTCGGTTCCAGGTCTCCCAAAGCAGATCTGGGCAAACCTTGCATACATCACACACCGTCACATGGGCTTTTATAAATCCACCACCTCAAATTGTCCTGGCAGCTGCAGGTCCCCTTACTGAGCAAACAGGTGCAATCCTTGCTGGCACTGGCCAGTTCACCCCCACATTGTCCCGTAGACCTGCCCCCTCCCTCCTGTGGAAGATCCCTAGGCTGGAACACATTCAAAGTGGTGTCACAAACCTGGCAGTGTGCAAGCAGCCCTTATAGGGGCCAGCACCATTCCAAAGTGACTCCTGCTCCAGGGGCAAGGGGAATATAATCACGGTGAAACTGAGGTCCCAGGAGTAGACTGGGGGCAGATATGTGGTCTGACCGCAGACCCTGCCCACCAGCAAAAGCTTCTCAGGGGGATAACACAAGGAAAATGCCTTGTAGTTTAGAGCTACTGCATCTCTGGCAAATGCCTGTTCAGACTCAACTTAAGCCCAGGGAAGACCGAGACTTGCCCACCAACAACACAAGGACCAAACCCTGTCCACAATAGGCAAAGAGAACCATGGTAGATAACTGGTCTGAAGGGAAAAGCAAATGAGCCACAACAGCAGGGTACATAGAACACACATAGGAGATACCCTTGAAGTGTCAGGTCCTGGTGAACAGGGAATACTGTACGGAAGGGCATTACAAGATTCCATCTTCCTAAGGTCACTACCTTCAAGAGCAGGAGACACAGATGACATTCCTAACACACAGAAAAAGACACAGAGGTAGACAAAACAAGAAGAGAGAAAAATATGTCCCAAATGAAAGAGCAAGACAAAATCATAAAAAGAGACCTAATCAAAACAGACATAAGTAATAAGTAGAGAAAAAATTCTCTAATATGATAGAGAATTTAAAGTAATGGTTATAAAGATACTTACTGGACTTGAGAACAGTGGAAGATTTCAGTGAGACACTTAAAGAGAGAGAAAATATAAAAAAGAACCAATTGGAGATGGAGCACTCAATAAATGAAATTAAAAATATACTAGATATAGAGTGGGGAGTCTGCTTATCCCTCTCTGTCTCCCTCTCCCTCTGCCCCTCCCCCTGCTCATGTGCTCGGGCACTCTCTCTCTCAAATAAATAAATAAAATATTTTTTAAAAAAGAAAAGAAAAGAAGGAACATGGTGACACCATCAACCATAATGACACTCGCATTATAGTGATCTCAAAAGGAGAGAAAAGGGGGCAGAAAATTTATTTGAATAACAGCTGAAAACTGGAATCTGGAGAAGGAAACAGAAATCGAGATCCAGGAGGCACAGAGAGCCCCAACACAATCAACCCAAGGAGGTCCACACCAAGACAAATAGTAATTAAAATGCTAAAAAGTAGTGATAAAGAGCAAATTCTAAAACACCAAAAGAAAAGAAAACAGTTACATACAAGGGAAACCCCCTAAGGCTATCAGCTGATTTTTCAGCAGAAACTTTGCAGGCCAGAACAAAGTGGCATGATATATTCATAGTGCTGAAGGAAAAAAAACCCTGCAGCCAAGAATATTTTATCCAGCAAGGCTATCATTCAGAATAGAAGGAGAGAATAAGAGTTTCCCAGACAAATAAATGTTAAAGGAATTCATGGCCACTAAATCAGCCCTGCAAGAAATGTTCAAAGGGACTCTTTGAGTGCAAAGGAAAGACCATAAGTAAGAGTAAGAAAAGTAGGAAGCTAAAAACAGTAAAAATTAGTGTATTTATAAAAATTAGTCAAGGGACTCACAAAATGAAAGAACATAAAGTATGACACCATATACTTAAAGTGTGGAGGGAGAGAAGTAAAGAATGGGTTCAAACTAAGAGAACCATCAACTTAATATACACTACGATATGCAAAAGATGTTATATACAAACCTAATGGTAACCACAAATCAAAAACCAGTAATAGGGGTGTAAAAACAGAAAAAAAAAAAAGGAATCCAAGTATATCACTAAAGAAAGTCAGCAAATCATGAGACAATACAGAGCAAGAGAAAAAAGGAACAGAGAAGTACAAAAACAACCATCAAAAAGTAACAAAATGGTAATAAGTACATACCTATTGATAATTACTGTGAATGGAGGCACCTGGCTGGCTTAGTCAGTTAAGCATTTGCCTTTGGCTCAGGTCATTATCCAAGGGTCCTGGGATCGAGTTCTGCATCTGCCTCTCTGCTCAGCCTGATTCCCCCTCTCCCCACTCCCCACTCATGCTCTCTCTCACTCTCTCTCTCAAATAAATAAAATCTTTTGAAAAAATAATTACTGTGAATGTAAATGGACTAAAGGCTACAATCAAATGACACAGGATAACATGAATGGATAAAAAAGCAAGACTATCTATAACCTACCTACAAGATACTCATTTCAGACCTAAAGACACATGTAGATTGAAAGTGAAGGGATAAAAATACATTTTTCATGCAAGTGGAAGTGAAAATCCAGGGTAGCAATACTTACATGGAACAAATAGACTTTAACAAAGACCATACAAGAGATAAAGAGGGACACTATATAATCATAAAGGGAACAATCCAACAAGATGATAAAACAATTGTAAATATTTATGCACCCAACATGAGAACACCCAAATACATAAAACAGGTAATAACAAACATAAAGGATCTGAAAGACAGATAAAACAGAAAATCAACAAGGAAACAGTTGGTTTGAATGACATATTTGACTTGACGGATTTAACATATATATATTCAGAACATTCCACCCATAAACAGCAGAATACACATTCCTTTCAACTGCACATGGAACACTCTCCAGAACTGACCACATATTAGGCCATAAAACAAGTTTCAACAAATTCAAAAAGATCAAAATCATACCATGCATCTTTTCTGACCACACGTTATGAAACGAGAAATCAACCTCAACAAACAATCTGGAAAGAGCACAAATACATGGAGGTTAATAGGAAATTAATGGATCAATCAAGAAATCAAAGAAATAAAAAGAAAAAAAACACGTGGAGACAAATGAAAATGAAAACACAGTGTTCCAAAATCCTTGGGATGCTGAAACAACTGTTCTGGGAGGGAAGTTTATCATAATACAGGCTCACCTAAAGAAGCCAGAAAAATAAAAAACAGAACTAACCTTACACCTGAAGGAGCTAAAATTAGTACAAAGAAAACCCAAAACCATAGAAGGAAGGAAATAATAAAGATTAGAGCAGAAATAAATGAAATAGAAACTAAAAAAACACTAGAACAGTTCAATAAAACCAGGAGCTGGTTCTTTGAAAAGATCAACAAAATTGAAAAACCTTTAACCAAACTTAAAAAAAAAAAAAAGACTTAAGTAAATCAAATCAGAAATGAAAGAAAAGAAATAACAACCAATACCACAGAAATACAAAAGATTATAAGAGAATATCATGAAAGATTGTATGCCAACAAATTGGACAACCTAGAAGAAATGGGTAAATTCCTAGAAACATATAACCTCCCAAAACTGAATCAAGAAGAAACAGAAAATATGAATAGACCAATCAATTACCAGAAATAAAACTGAATCGGTATTCAAAAAAACTCCCAAAAAACAGAAGTCCAGGACCAGATGGCTTCACAGATGAATTCAACAAAACATTTAAAGAAGAGTTAATTAATTCCTATTTTTCTCAAACTATTCCATGGTCAGGGTACTCGAACGCAAGTGGGAGAAGTCAAACTATTCCAAAAAGTAGAAGATGAAGGAAACCTTCCAAATTCCTTCTATGAGACCAGCATTACCCTGATACTAAATCCAGGTAAAACACTACAAAAAAAAAAAAAAAAAAAAAAAGGAGAACTATAGGCCAGTATCTCTCATGAACATAGATGTAAAAAACTTCAAAAAATATTGGCAATATGAATCTAACAATACATTAAAAAAATTATTCACCACAATCAAGAGGCATTTATTCCTAAGATGCAAGGGTGGTTCAATATTTGCAAATCAATCAATGAGATACACCACATCAACAAGAGAAAGGATAAAAACCATATGATCATTTCAGTAGATGCAGAAAAAGCATTAGACAAAGTACAACATACATTCGTGATAAAAACCCTCAACAAAGCAGATCTAGAAGAAACATACTGCAACATAATAAACACCATATATGAAAATCTCATAAGTTTACATCATGCTGAATGGGGAAAAACTAAGAGCTCTTCCCCTCAGATCTGGAACAAGACAAGGACGTCCACTCTCCTATTATTCAACATACTACTGGAGGTCCTAACCACATCAAACAGACAAGAAAAAGGAATAAAAGGCATCCAAATTGATAAGGAAGAAGTAAAACTTTCACTACTTGCAGATGAAATAAAATTATAAATAGAAAACCCTAAATACTCTACCAAAACACTACTAGAATTGATAAATGAATTCAGTAAGGTCACAGGATACAAAATCAATATACAGAAATCTGTTGCATTTTTATACACTAATAATGAAGCAGCAGAAAGAGAAATTAAGAAAACAATCCCATTTACAATTGAACCAAAAATAATAAAACACATAGGAATAAGTTTAACCAAGGAGGTGAAAGACCTGTACTCTAAAAACTATAAAATCTTCATGAAAGAAACTGGCGATGAACACAAACAAATGGGAAAATATTCGATGCCCATGGATTGGAAGCACAAGTATTGTTAAAATGTCTATATCACCCAAAGCAATCTATACATTCAATGAAATGCCTATCAAAATACCAACAGTATTTTCCCAGAACTAGAACAAATAATCCTAAAATTGATATGGAACCACAGAAGTCCTGCAGTCAAAGCAATCTTGAAAAACAAAAACAAAACTGGAAGTATCACAATCCTAAATTTTAATATATACTACAAAGCTACAGTAATGGCACAAAAATAGACACATACATCAATGGAACAGAATAGAAAGTCCAGAAATAAATCCACAGCTATATGGTCAATCAATTTTTGACAAAGGAGGCAGGAATATACAAAGGGAAAAAGACAGTCTCTTCAACAAATGATCCTGGGAAAACTGAACAGTTACATGCAAAAGAATGAAAGTCAACCACTTACTTACACCACACATGAAAACTCAAAATGGTTTAAGGACCTAAGTGTGAGACTTAAAATCACAAAAATCCTGTAGGATAGCATAGGCAGTAATTTCTCTGACAATGGCCACAGCAACATTTTTCTAGATGTGACTCCTGAGGCAAGGGAAGCAAAAGCAAAAATAAAGTATTGGGACTACATCAAAGTAAAAAGCTTCTGCACAGCAATGGAAACAATCAACAAAAGTAAAATACAACCTACTAAATGGTTAGGATCCAAAATATATAAGAACTTACAGAACTCAACAACAAAAAAATGAAACAATCCAATTTAAAAATAGGCAGAAGGCATGAATAGACATTTTTCCAAAGAAGACATAAGAATGACCAACAGACACATGAAAAGATGGTCAATATCATTATCATAGGGAAATGCATATCGACACCACAATGAGATTACTTCATGCCGTCAGAATGGCTAAAATCAACAATACAAGAAATAACAAGTGTTGGAGAGGATGTGGAGAAAAAGGAACCCTTGTGCACTATTAGTGGGAATGTAAATTGGTGCAGTCACTGTGGAAAACAGTATGGAGGCTCCTCAAGAAATTAAAAATAGAATTACTCTATGATCCAGTAACTCTACTATCAGGTATTTACCCAAAGAATACAAAGAGACTAATTCAAAAAGATATATGCATCAATACGTTTATGGTAGCATTATTTACAATAGCCAAGTATGGAAGCAACCTAAGTGTCTATCAATAGAACCTAAGCATCTATCAATAGAAGAACAGAATTGTGTATGTATGTGTGTGTGTGTGTGTGTATGTGTGTGTGTATATATATATACACATATAAATATATACATGGATATATACACATATACAATGGAAGAATTTATCCATTGTATGTGTGTGTGTGTGTGTGTGTGTAAAAAATATATACATACACACATATACACATACACAATGGAGTATTACTCAGCCATAAAAAAGAATGAACTCTTGCCATTTGCAGCAACATGGATGAATCTATAGAGTATAATGTTAAGCAAAATAAGTCAGAGAAAGAGAAATACCATATGATTTCAGTTATGTGGAATTTAGAAAACAACACAAATGAACAAAGAAAAAAGAAACAAGCAGGAAACAAACTCTTAGCTACCAAGAACAAATGAATGGTTACCAGAAGGAGGTGGGTAGGGGGATGGGGTAAACAGGTGAAGGGGTTTAAGAGTACAATGATGAGCAGTGAGTAATGTACAGAATTGTTGAATCACTATATTATACCCCTGTAACTAACACTGTATGTTAACTATCTATACTGGAATTAAAACAAAAATAAACAAAACAAAAAACAACAAATAGCCTTTTAATTTCCCAACTCAATATTGATAATCATGTACATTTCTAGGAATGTTATCTAATTTGGGAAAACCTCTACGAAGTTTCTTTCATATTTCTTTCAGTTAATATATCACTGGCTATATACCTGAAACTAATGTAATATTGTGTTTCAACTATACTTCAATAAAAATGTAATGAAAAGAAAAAACAAAATTCAGCCCCTCAGTCACACTAGCCACATTTAAGTTCTCAAGAGCCACAGTAGCTAGTAGGCTACTATTCTGAGGCTGATATTCCATTGAGGAGAAGCGTGAAAAATTTATATGCTCACCTTCACCACTCCTGGATAGTTGATGCATACATTATTTATAAATCACACTATGAATAAGAATGGCAGGTTTGACCTTCACAGCCAAGTAAGTGGTAAACAAAATGCCTGTAAATTAGGTCTGGTGAAAGGTTCATGAACCAGGTTTTTGCTATAGATAAATATAATCAACATTAATATTATAGTAGATTATGGTATTATAGTTTAGTAGTACAGGTATGGGACTAAAACTTTGAGCTGATAAACTGAAAACACTGCACTTACACTGACCAGACAGCTCTGAATAGGCTCTTTGGTATTAGGGTATGATGAAAAATCAGTAGTTCATTAATCAAACAAACTATTCAAACAGAGATTCTACCATTTTCTGGCTGAGAAACATTAAATGCATTGGAGTCTGGCTTATTCATTAGCAAAACCTAGACAACAGTATATGTCTCAAAAGACTGTTACAAGGATTAAATAATTTAAAACATGTAAATCATTTAGCACAGTCTCCAGGCAAGTTAAGAATTCAATAAACATTCTTAGCCTGAAAAAGACAAAATTGGATGTGAATTCAAATTAAAAGACAAATATAACTTAAAGTAAAATAAAAACATTAATTACCTTAGTTTATTCAATCTTCAGATAGATACACTTATACATACATTTGAATAAACTGCTGTGCCACTAATAAACACTTTATGGACTGGGTAATAACATAAAGGCTCCAACAGACACTTCCTCTGACAAATCTAGTAGTGTGGGAGTCGTTTTTACTTCAGTCGATCACAAGTACTACAAAGCTCCTACTTCCCTACAACTGAGGCCCCAAGGGTCACTTTAAAACTTATTCCCAATGGCTGCATCCAGTTATAGAAGAAATCTATGGTGATAATTTCATAAAACTGAGTATACACATAGAAGCATAATACTTAAAAGCTTGTGATTTGCTTTAAAAAAAAAAAAATCCAGCAAGAGGATAAAGCTTTGGGGATCTATGTGGGTTGGTAACTTGTTGAAGCTGATCAGTACACGAAGGTTTATTATATTATTCTTTTTGTTACATATATGTTTGAAAGGATCTATATTAAACATTTAAAAATTTTGTGGGAGGATGACATAAGCAAGCAGAAATTTTTAAATAGTCTTGTCTTTTCAGTAAATGGCATTTAGTCTTGCTTGCAAATGCCAATTGCCCCTGCTTTTCCTTCTGTTTTTCCCCAAAAATGTATCAGAAACTTTCTCTTGACTAACATAAACATTGGCCACAGAAATTAGCTTTAGAATTATAAGCTTGGGAACTGTTTGGGGCGCCCGGGTGGCTTAGTCGGTTAAGCATCTGCCTTCAGCTCAGGTCATGATCTCAGGGTCCTGGGATCCAGCCCTGCAACGGGCTCCCTGCTCAGCAGGGAGTCTGCTTCTCCCTCTCCCTCTGCTCCTCACCCCTGCTTGTGCTCTCTCTCTCTCTCAAATAAATAAATAAAATCTTAAAAAAAAAAAAAAAAAGAAGCTTGGGAACTGTTTAATTCAGAGAAAAATCAAGTACTTTGACAAGTTCCAAATCCATTCATTTCTAAAACCATAAGCTGTTAATATTTGCAAATATCCACAATTCTCATAATTTTAGGAAGCAAAAAGGACAAAAGGCTGAATTATAAAATCTCAAAGATGTACTACAGTCAATTTCAACAGACAGGCAAGGCCAGTTCATAAAACAAAATTGAGCAGTTATCATCTTGACATTAACTTACCCAAAAAAAGGTTCTCAGAGGAAAATAGGCTTAATGCTCTAATGTTTAATGCTTTTTTTAAAATGCTTTTCCTCTTCAAAAAGTAGAAGAGATGAAGTAATGCAACTTAGCCAAGTGATTTCCCACTTGCTTTTGTTATTCTTCTTCTTTACCAGCCTCAGAGCCAGGGTAAAAATGGCAGTGGTAGCAACTGGGGTTATGGAGAGGTCCGGGGATGTACGTCACACTGTTCTCCTTAGGGTAGAGGCTGCAAACTGGCAGTCTGGCTCATAGGAGGACTTGTTTTGGAGCCAGGGAGCTTTTTGGAAATTCATATTTGTTGCTAACATTTAAAAATCATAATATTTCATTTAAAAAAATCCTTGAAGTTGCACCTGGGTGGCTCAGTCAACTGCCTGCCTGCAGCTAAGGTCAGGATCCCAGGGTCCTGGGATCGAGCCCCGCATTAGGCTCCGTGCTCAGTGGGGAGCCTGTTTCTCCCCTTCCCTGTGCTGTTCCCCCTGCTTGTGCTTGCTCTTTCTCTCTGTCTAAATAAATAAATAAATAAATGGTCTTTTAAAAAAATACTTCAAAAATGGATTTTTCCTTTTTTGGATAGGTCCTCTGGCATGGTAATAATTGGCTGGACCCAAGTAGCAGCTATCTCCTGAGATATAAGCTAAATGCTACTTTGCAATCGGCCTGCCACACTGGTACGTATTACCTACCTGGCCCCTGCAAGTTAGTTTTAGAAAGAGCTGAGGCATGGTTCTGAAGAGGATCTACAGTAAAAAATTTAACTATTATGTGTGCTTCTTTTACAGCATGCATATGCAACTCATCTAACTCCTATGGCTTAAGGATCTATCAGTTAATGTAATAGGTGACAAGAGTTGCCAAAGGGAGTCTGTTTAGAGGTGTTAAGACTCCAGCTCTGCTTCAAAAGAAAACTATACAAACTACTCCAGATCCATATAGTTAGAAGCTTTTGTAGTCTGGGCAAGCAGGATGAACTCAGAAACAGCCCCAGCTTGATTGCACACTAACACCAAAAGAAAGTGGGTGGAAGAAGGCATTTCAGTCCACAGGAAAGCAGAAGGAGAACAGAATGGAAGAAGGTTAGACTGGAATGGTATCCCTCAGTTCCTGGTGAGAATAGGTATGATGCAAATGATTCCTGCATGCATGGATAATCTCTTCATTCTATTGATGAAGAAAATAAATCCTCAGCAGATTTATCAAAGGATAAACGCAAAATATCTTAGATTTAGAAACTCTTAGTTCTTGTTGTGTTTTAAGGTTCAGGTAAACATTTCCCCCATAACTGGCAGTTACCTAATTCTGTCACCACCCTACCCATCTGTCCCTATAAAAACTTAATGAAATCTATATCCAGGAGTACAAGTCTGAGTTATTAGACATTTATTTTTCAACTTCATATAAATATTCAGTTTCATGTTCTGCAAATTAATTTAATCCAGCAAAAGAAAAAAAAAGAATTCAGAAAAATATGAAATGTCATTGCTTCGTTTGTTCACCAAACTCCCTCTGGAATAGCCAGTCTGATTACATTCTGAGAATGATAATGAACTGTCACTTGACCTGAATTTTAAACTTTCAAAGATTTTCATGAAAAGATTAGGTAACAGCCAGTTAAGGGGAAGAAAAAAAAAGTTGAAATTTAAATTTAGAAAGGATGCTCTGATATAGTTTTTAAATAAGATAATTAAAATATAAGTTAATAAGGAAGTAGCATATTCACTGAGAGTATTTGTCCTACAACATTATAAATGTTTAATGAGTAGCAAAATAAAGTTCATGGTTTCGTCTAACAGATATTATGCAGACCAAGTAGCTGACAACCTAAATTAAATACTTGAAGAGAAATATCGATTAAATGCTAGCAACTCAGAAGAGAGTCACCAAGAGAGTGAACAATCTGAAAAACACAATGTATGAAGAATGAATGAATAAATTACTGTGAGGAAAAATGTCTGGAAAAGCGAGGATGAGGCATTATGGCAATCTTCAAATACATATAAGGCCTTGCAAAAACAGCTTTAGTCAAGTTGCTGAATGAGAGACAGCACTATGCAGTGGGAAGAACAGTAAACTATGAATTAAGAACCTGCGGTATGAGTTTGGACCTTGCCACCAACAGCTGTGTTTCAGATCTTGGATGAATAACTTCACCTTTATGGGTCTCAGTTTTTTTCTTCTTCTTCTCCTTCTTCTTCTTCTTCTTCTTTTTCTTCTTCTTCTTTTTTAAGATTTTATTTATTTATTTATTTATTTATTTATTTATTTGACAGAAAGAGAGACAGCGAGAGCAGGAACACAAGCCTCAAGAGGGAGCCTCAATCCCAGGACCCTGGGATCATGACCTGAGCTGCCAAGGAGTCCCTCAGTTCTCTCTTCTGTTAAATGGACAATAGTACGTAAGTATCCTCCAGCTTTAGAATTCCATGATTCATTGATCTGAAAGGTTATTGCATATAAAAGCTCTTAGAAAAAGTTTAGATTCTTTAAAGTGTGATGCTATCACTATTACTGTGGGCAGTATGTCTTCATTTCCTTTAAGGTAGAGATATTTCTCTGTCAGTTCAGCATCTCTTCCTATAACTTAGTTGTATTTCTTGCTACAGCTCCTCCTAGACCCAAGCTTAATTAAGACTGTGCTAAGTGGCTTTCATTCTCTGCTTCCATTTAAACTGAGCAGACTATTACCTCATTTTCCCCCCTGTACTCTGCAGCCACAGGTTTCTCCCTTAAGACTTCCAAATACCAAGCCTCCCATTCTTATCCTCTTCAGTTATTAAACTGAGTTATAAACTCAGTTATTAAACTCCCAAACGAATTCCATGAACACTTCTAAACTATGTATGTTGTTCTGGCAGGTATACCACAGAGATCGGTTAAAGATGATGTGCACAAATGAAGCAGCCTAACAGGCTGGTGCAGGTGATATATTAACCACCTCTAATTTCCCAACACAACCTTAACTCACCTGCTTCAGTACCATGCTCATCTCCTTCCTCTTGGGAGGCGTACCACCCCATCTTACGTACTGACCCTGATTCAGTATTGATTAGCTTTTCTGTCACCTGTATCTTCTAATAGTCCATCCTTGCTGGATCATTTTTACTAGCATTTCCATAGGCTAAGTATTACTCATCTTAAACAAGAATGCCTCCCTTTCTTAACTTTGCCTCTCTAGCTTCACTCTCTCCCACCTCAGCACAGCCAAGCTTCCAGCCTCGTTTTGTGCCCAGTCTTACCCTCACCACTACAGCCTACTGACCTTTTTTATAATTCTTTAAACACTGGCTCAGGAATCAAAATGTATGTTGGCTCCTCCATTTATACCAGTACATGGAGGAAAATTACTTCACCTCTGTACCTTATTTTTCTGGCCTGTAAAGTGGGGGTACCAACTCAATATATGTATATTAAATAAATAAATCCTGAATAGAATTTACACTTTAAATAATATATAGTTAAATTTTGTTAGCTATAATAAAGTTATATATAAAAAGTTGGCAGATAATCCAGGTATCTTATTCATTTCCATTACCTGCTATTTAGGACCACCATTAAAGTTTACCAACGATCAGAGATGGTTGAATACTTAGATCACTGCAAGTGTTCTTGATAAATGCTCTAATTAGCACAATTTTTACTTAAAAAGCAAGGAGAGACATGTTTAAAATAATGTTTTGTCCACAATAGCCTAACTGTTGAAGGAGTCAAGATGCCCTTCAAAAAATGAATGAAGAAGATGTGGCATATATATACAATGGAATATTACTCAGCCATCAGAAAGGATGATTACCCAACATTTGCATCGATATGGATGGAACTGGAGGGGATTATGCTAAGTGAAATAAGTCAAGCAGAGAAAGAAAATTATCATATGGTTTCACTTATTTGTGGAACATAAGGAATAGCATGGAGAACATTAGGAGAAGGAAGGGAAAAATGAAGGGGGGGAATAAGATGAACCATAAGAGACATGGACTCTGGGAAACAAACTGAGGGTTTCAGAGGTGAAGGAGGTGGGGGGATGGGTTAACTGGTGATGGGTATTAAGGAGAACACGTATTGCATGGAGCACTTGGTGTTATACGCAAACAATGAATCGTGGAGCGATACATCAAAAACTCATGAAAAAAATTTTTTTAATTAAAAATGTTTAAAAAAGAAAAATTAAAAATTAATCTTTTGAAATAAATATGAATTTTTTCTATATGATATTTCCCTAAACAGTGTTCATTTTACCTGAAATGAACCCATGAAAATTCCCTAACTATATTCCAGCCTCTTAGTAAGTGCATTTGTCCTTAAAAATACACTCTCATACAGTCTTTGTTCCATGCCCCCATTTTCAATCAGTATGCATTCTGTACCTTGAATATCCTTCTACAGTAACATCCATCACACTACAATAAAATTTCTTTATGTACGTTCTGCTATTAGGCAATGTATTTCTTGAAAACAAGACAATGTCTTATTCACTTCCGCACTCCAAAGGCCTCTCTCTGTGTCCAGTACATAGCCATCCAGTGGATATTTATTCGAAATGACCTCAGAAAACAAACCAGTTATTTGGACTCTGATGTGAGGAACACTGGTTTAAGAAACAAAGTCCAATTCCATGAGAATGTTATTCCAATTTAGAATTATTTCTGGAAACTAGTTTTTACCTATAGAACTTTTATCACTAAGATAAAAAGACAAAAAATTCCCATAGATATGACAGACATATTTGCAAACGATGATTTAGTAGATAGAACTAAGTCAGAATCAGTTGTCACAAACAGCTTAAATTTTACTTCTACCTGACACAATACAGCACTGAGAAAATCATCAAGAATTATTCATCTCAACCCATCTATCTGCATACAGTAGGAGTAATATCTAAGATGAGAGCATAGAAATTAAAGTGTAAATGATAAAAAATAAAGATGCCTCATGAATCCAAGCAATGATAATATTAGATACAAGTATGAAAGATCCTAACTTAAAATTATCCTCTGAGGTCCCTGCTGATCCAATTAACTTTTCATTAACTAAGAAAAGTTTCAGGAAAAGTGACAAATCAATAGTTTCCTACATGTGCAACATAACGCTACTTAAAATTTTATGATACATACAAATACAAAAAGATAAATACATATACATATGATGTGTGTGTGTGTGTGTGTGTGTGTGCGTATCACGGAAATTAGGATTTACTTACTATGCTTTCATGCTTCCTCTTTACTAAAGCAAATAAGAAGCTTGTAAAAATAATATTGATAATTTGATCACAGCTTTAGTTACATGATGGGGTATGAATAGAATCTCATTTTCAGAAGAATAAGGGGACAAACTGCTCATTAGATTTCTTTTTTTAACAGAGTTCAAGACAGGCATGCAATGCAACAGAAGTTCTATATATATATATACTACATCTGTAAACAGCAACAAAACACCCCTCGAAAGAAGATTTATGTACAAATGCAGATATATTGTGGTTTATAGCACAATAATAAAAAAAAAAGAACAGAGGTTTTGTCTAGGTTCAAAATCCCAACTCTGCTATTAGATGAAGATGAGCAAGTTACTTACTTCCTCTCAAAGCTATAGCTTTCGTTTCGAAAAAAGTTGGGATAACACCATCACCATCAAAGAGGTCTTATAATAATTAAATAACATAAATGAAATTGTTTTTTAGAAGGCCTGTTTCACAGCAAGAAGTGTCCTTTTACTATTTTCAAATGAAGGTTATATTCTTCTCAACCAATAGGAACTTTTTTCTTTTTTTTAGTACAGTTGAGATTCTCAGTTTGGACAAAGAATGATAAAAAGAGGAAAGAGAATTTGAAATAAAACAGTAAGGCTTAGTTAGCACATGTGGTGCAAGAACCAAGGAAGCATTCTTTAAAAATCAAACTAACAACAAAAATCCCCATAGAAACAAAACCTAATTTGTGAAATTCAACCAAAACATTTTGCATAACATAACAAATATATTTAAGAATATCTAATGTTACTATGCAAAGGAATACCTTGAATAAACTTGAATTATCTAACGGGATGAATCTGTGATAACATTCCCATACAATATACTATTTTTTAATTAGTAAAACAGCATAAGCTGTTTATCAAGACCTAGACTATCACTTGCTAAAAGAATAATTTAATTGTATTTATATGATTTAACAAATATTCTAAGATACTCCAAAAGTAGGTATGTTTGATTCTCTTAATTTTAATTAAACAAAAAACCTGAAGCATAGAGAAGTGAATTACTTCAAATACTGAATCAAACTTTTTGTCCTGTGAACAATGATTTTTTAAATGACAAAAAATGCTATTTCACTTTTTTTTTTTTAACAGGAAGATATTCATGAAGGCAATGAAAGAACTTATAGAGATTTCTTTAATGAATGCAGCTCCATTAAGCAGCCTGGAGGAACATGGTGTAAAGAGAAAAACGACACATACTGGCTTTTTCAAGTGTGGGTGTCTGGTATTCTTGGGATTTTTCACCCACTCATATGAGTCAGTTTTATATAACACTGTAACATATAATTTCCCTCCTACTCACAAGCCAACACTTCAGAGATAACATCTCACCCTGAGTTATTTAAGGACTATGGTAACTTGGAACATTTTAATATTTTATAAAATGTGCAAACAACCAAATTATTACTATGTCAGCAATAAGCTCCTTGGCCTCCAAAGAAGCATTCCAGTATGGCTCAGTACTCTAAGAGTCTGGGGAATATATTAACAAAATATGTGAATTGTTTCACTGTAGTCAAATATCATAACTTTAATTAAAAACCTAGGTGTCTTACAAATACTAGTTATTTTGTACATACACAAAATCAAGTAATTAGGAAGTGATTTAACAATTACATTCTTACTGGGGAATTATTCCCAGTAATACTAAAGATGGTTAAATACTAGGGTTTAAGAACAGTAAGATTGATTTAGTTTTCTCCACAGTATATGAAATATTCTAAATATCCAATTCCAAGGGTAATTGAAAGGTTATATACGTAAAATCAGATTACCACAAACATAAAGGGAATGTCCAGATCTTTTTTGTTGTTTACGCTAAAATTCTTTTGCTTAGAGCATTACTGAAAGACAGTGGTTTCACGACTAGAGTATAAAAATCATTATACTGAGGCTTCTTTATTAAATTATTTATCATGATGAGATAACTTTAGTTTTCTTTCACTGGAAGGAAGGAGTCTCCCAAAGGAAGCAAGAAAAGCAGATAGGAATGAAGAATGCAATTTAAAATAGCAGATACAAGAATGAACCTCTTCCCTTAGAGACTCGTGGTTTATGAAAAGAAGCAGCAACCTTATGTCTGATGGAAAACTAATTTAAAATAAAAAAATACTATATTAGATGACCTCTTGGCGCATGAGTCATTTCCACCTTATACAGTCTGCTCAAATTAGACATGACCTGTTTAAAGCCCTCAGATGTTCCATACAGCTTGGTTATCTGAGGGTGTTCCCACTGCTGTTAAAGGACTTTTTTCCATTCTTCAATGATGACATGTCAAAATCTACAGTGTAACAGGATGCCATGTCAGGAATTTCACTGTAACATAAACCTGCAATATTCTCATGGAAGGTAGGTGGTGGAAAAGAAAGAACACATGCCTTAGAGTCAAGTAGAAATAGGTCCACATTTCAACTACATCTTTCATGAGCTTATAAACCGTATACTTCTGACAAATTATCCTGAGAGCTGAGCAAACAGTTAAGCTGTCAGTAAATTTGTTATAAAAGACCTTTTTTGAGCTTTAGTTTCTAAATGGGTAAAAGAAATCTAATAAGTATATACCACATAGGGTTATAGCCTTCTACATGTGAAGTTTCTAGCACATAATATCTGCTTTTTAAAATGAAATTCACATACCTACTCATTCCTACGCCCTAAGAAAGTATACCACCCAGTGATACTACTACAGTAATACCTTTTTTATTGTGGTAAAATATGTATGACATAAAATCTAATGTTTTCACCATGTTTAAGTGTCTAATTCAATGGTATTAAGTACATCCACATTGCTGTGTTACTATCACCACTGTCCATCTCCTGCACTTTTTATCATTCCAAACTGAAACTGTACTCAGTAAACAGTAAGTCCCCATTACCCCCCTCCTATCTCTAGCCTTCGGCCATTATTAGTCGGTCTCTATGAATTTGACTGTTCTAGGTACCTCATACAAGTGGAATCATATAATTTTTGTTCTTCAGTTACACATTTTAAAGCACCAATAGTATATAGTAACAAAAATCATCTTGCATTTAAATAATTAAAGAAATGCATACATATCAATAGTACAAAAATGTTTATCATGTTCAAAATATTTCTGCTAGAAGGACATGCATATACTAACCAATTTTATGGTATAAATGGTAAACTATTACCAGTACTCACATACTACTCTCTATAAGTATGAAGCAGCAGTATACATACAAAAGGACCCAGGAAATGTCCATTAACTTTGTCTCAAGATAGTCGGTAATACCCTAAAATATAGGGGAAAAGTGAAAGACACCAAAAGAATATGGAAGTATCACACTAAATTTTTAAATACGTTTTTATAATATTATATCATACCACACCACCAGGTAAGCCAACTGTATTATTTTGGTACCTACCAATAGATAATGGTGTCTTGGTATTTGTCTTAATAAAATCGAGGTCAATGTCAAAGATTTCTGGCACTGGCTAGGACAACACCAGAACAGTCTTTCCTGTTGGCCCCCAGGTGGCAGTGTGGCCCAGAGCAGTAGAAATCACTCTTGGCTCCAGAGGTCCCAATTAAAAAAAAAAAAATCCCCCTTTAGTAAGGGAAACTTACCTTGCTTAATAGACAAATGTACTTACAGAAATCTATGACACTAAAATCAAGAAGAATTAGTTTCCTGCCAGTTGGAATAATGAATATGAATTCACTGGAATCTGCTACATGTTTGACCCCAACTCTTGCCCTGAATTTCTTTGTACAAAAGAATGGATACTGAAATATTTTTAACAATACCTGTGGTTTGATTTCTATACAGTTCAGTTACCATGATGGGATGAAGGTTAAATATTTTAAAAGCGGGGAGGGTATATATAAATACCAGAGAGGTAGCAGAAACCCAGAACTAAGAGGAAACTCAAAAGGCTATGACCCTCATCCCAACGCAGACCACCCCCCACACTAGTCACACACAGGACTTACTGCAGGATATTGGCCAGCTGGTTCTCCCCACAGGAGCAGATAGGAATGGTGGCATTTTTCTTCTGCAGAACAAAGGGCTGTTTTACTTTGTGTTTCATTTGTTGCTTTCTTCCCTTTCTAATGATAGAATCAACCATTCACTCTCCCAGTGACCACTTTTAACTGCTGCCAGAAACAGTAACTACTGATCAATGGAACATGCTTCTCATTTTTGTCACTATTCCCAGAAGTCTGTTTCCGAATAAAAAAGCAGACTTATTACTGATAAAAATCTGACCTTCTTCCATATGCAGTAGTCTATTATGGTCTAACCACTGAGTCTACATTTACACATGAAGTGTTCACTTAACACGGGGGAGAGAATAAGACCATGACTGGAATGGTAGAATAAAGGGAACAGACATGAGGCCACCTATGGCCAAAGCACATGCTCTTTTTGCTCCACACCAGTGTTTTCAAGTGCAGGGCACCATAGTAGGCACTATGTAGATACTTTCTGGAAAGGCCAGTCATTAAAGCATTTCTTTATTTCATTTGATTATTTTGAGGATTCACAAAAAATGCAAAGTGCTAGTGGATATTTAAATTCATTACAGAATGTTCCCTTATATTAAAACTAATGCAGCGGGGCACCTGGGTGGCACAGCGGTTAAGCGTCTGCCTTCGGCTCAGGGCGTGATCCCGGCGTTATGGGATCGAGCCCCACGTCAGGCTCCTCCGCTATGAGCCTGCTTCTTCCTCTCCCACTCCCCCTGCTTGTGTTCCCTCTCTCGCTGGCTGTCTCTATCTCTGTTAAATAAATAAAATCTTTAAAAAAAAAAAAAAAAAACTAATGCAGCTCAACCAAGGAAAAATTTAAAAAGTTAGTAAGGCAAATTTATAAACAAAAATATAATATTCCTATAAATTTGCTGATCTGTAAGTTAAAGAGCCCATCAAATGCAATGTGTGGACCCTGTTTTGATCTGATATGAAAAAATCATTAGTCTCTGTTAAATAAATAAAATCTTTAAAAAAAAAAAAAAAAAACTAATGCAGCTCAACCAAGGAAAAATTTAAAAAGTTAGTAAGGCAAATTTATAAACAAAAATATAATATTCCTATAAATTTGCTGATCTGTAAGTTAAAGAGCCCATCAAATGCAATGTGTGGACCCTGTTTTGATCTGATATGAAAAAACCAATAGTACAAAAGACACTTTGAGATAAGTGGTGAAAATTTTTAAATGGGCTAAATAATAGATATAATGAGGAATTAATTACCTTGAATTTATTAGCTGTGATAATTACACTAATTATTTTTTACATCCCTATTTTTAAAGATTAAAACTGAAGTGTTTATGGGTAAAATATAATTTCTTGAATTTACTTTAAAATATACCAGCTAGGGGCGCCTGGGTGGCACAGCGGTTGGGCATTTGCCCTCGGATCAAGGTGTGATCCCGGCGTTGTGGGATCGAGCCCCACATCGGGCTCCTCCGCTAGGAGCCTGCTTCTTCCTCCCCCACTCCCCCTGCTTGTGTTCCCTCTCTCGCTGGCTGTCTCTATCTCTGTCAAATAAATAAATAAAATCTTTAAAAAAAATAAAATAAAATAAAATAAAATAAAATATACCAGCTAAAGAAAAGTATGCTTTTATGAAGGAAATACAGAATAGAGCAACAAATAACTAGAAATGTTCATAATTATTAAAGCTGGATAATAACTACATGAACTTTCTGTATACTATTCCATTTTCAAGTACACTTGAAAATTTCCATTATAAAAATGCTTGGATAAAACAAACAGTATTGCACTTTGTAAAATTTCTTTCTAGTATAAAACTTTGGGTGACCATGTTGCAAAATTCAGTATAGGGATAACCTGAAAATTCAACCAATATTCAGTTCTCCACATTTTTTTTAATATATATGTTTTAAAGATTTTCTTTATTTGAGAGAGAGATGGAGAGAGCAGGGGGAAGGAGTGGAGCGGGAGGGAGAAGCAGACTCCCCGCTCAGCAGGGAGCCCGACATGGGGCTCCATCCCAGGACCCTGGGATCATGACCTGAGCCAAAGGCAGACGCTTAACCGACTGAGCCACCCAGCGCCCCAGTTCTCCACATTTCTAATGACTTGAATTTCTTTTACTGTTTTAAACTCTTACCATCAGATTGGTTCTAAATCATCACTGTTTTTACTTGGTGATTTTAAGTTTACTGTTAATTTTTACTCATTCTGAAGTTATGTGTGTATATATACATACACATACATATATGTGCCTATTTACAAAGAGAACCCCTATGTTTACTGCAGCATTATTTATAATAACCAAGACACAGAAACAATCTAAGTGTTCACTGAAAGATGAATGGATAAAGAATGGATAAAGAATATGAATAAAGAATAAAGAATAAAGATAATACACAATGGAATATTACTTAGCCATAAAGAGAATGAGACCTTGCTATTTGTGACATGGATGGACCTAGAGAATATTATGCTAAATAAATTAAGTCAGAAAAAGACAAATACCATATGACTTACGTGGTAAGAACAGCATAACATACATAGTTGTCAAATCACTATGTTGCACCCCTGACACTAATGTAAAGTGTCAACTATACTTCAATAAAAAACAAGAGAGAGAGGAAAAGAGAGAGAAATGGGTGAATGAATAGGTGCATTTAACATGACAATCAGCCAAAATGGAACTTCAGAGGTAAAAGGTAATTAGAGAGCAAAACATCATATTCTATTTGAATTCTCTGGAAGGAGTTTTCCAAAGTCCAATAACTTCACTTATTATTCTGTTTGCTTCCTCCTCCAGATTACTCCCATGCCAGGTGGCTTCAAACACAGTTTGATCAGTGAAGGCACCAGCTGGAGATTAGGTAATGGGAGATGATTAGGGAATGGGAAGAAGGAGGTCTGGGAGTGACTGTTTCCCACTAGAACTACAGGTGCTGCTTGTGGCTCCTAGCTATATGTTGGCTCTCTTAACTTCAACCATACCTCCTAATAGTCCCTCGTTAAAATCTCTTAAATTGAACCATCTGAGTATATTTATTGACTAATTAAATAGTATAAGAAAACAGAGTATTAACAAGTTCAAGTAACATATATAGAAACCATATGTGTGCTATTAAAAATTTGTTAAGAATTATTAACAATTATTACTAAAAAACCACATAAAAACATAAAGAAGTTGAAGGAAAAAGAATAAGAAAAGGTATAGCTGGAAATTATTAACAGAAAGAAAACTGGTATTACTTTATCAACACTAAACAAATTAGACTTTAGGTAAGAAACCATTACCATGACTCATATGAAAAAAGGAACATGGAAAAATTCTCTAGGAAGATGAAGCAATTATAAACTTGTTTGCAATGAATAACATAACCTCAAAATATGTAAAGCAAAAATCAACAGAAATACAAGATTAAGCTGACAAAGAAGGGCATTTTAACAAATGTCTCTCTGTAATTAGTGGATTAAGAGAGCATAAAATTCAAAAGGGTAGAGAACAACAAAATTAACAAATTTAATATAACATAAATAAATTATATATCCAACAATTAGAGGATACATATTCTCTTAGAGCACTCACAGAGCACTTCCAAAAATGAACGAGGCTACAATCAGTAACTTACCTGATTGTCTCTAGAGATTAATTTTCATTTCCCAGAGTTTTATACAAATGGAATCATACGGTAATCTTTTTGGGAGTGGGGAGCTAGCCTCCCTCACCCAGTGTAATTATTTTGAAATTCATCCATGTTGATGCATGTATCAATAGTTCACTATATTTTATTGAACAGTACTGTGTTGTAATTTGTTTATCCATTCAACAGTGAACGGACATTGAATTTTTCCAGTTTTTGCCTATTATTAATCAAGCTCCATAAACATTTATCTCCCCCCACAAAAAAAACTGCATTTTTAAAAAGATTATTTATTTATTTATTTGAGAGAGGTAGAGAGAGAGTACTAGTTGCGGGGGGAGGCACAAATGGAAGAGGGAGAAGCAGACTGCCCGCTGAGCAGGCAGCCAACACGGGCTGATTCCAGGACCCTAGGATCATGACCTGAGCGGAAGGCGAATGCTTAACCGACTAAGCCACCCAGGCGCCCCTTCATTCTTTCTCATAAAGTAGTGAAACACAAATATTTCAATAGTGGTCTATGCTTAAAGAATTTATATGCACACTTATATATAGACATATATGTGTACATATGTATATGTATATATGTATTTAAAAGCAAAGCACATTTAATATTTTTTGAAAGATTCATTCACTTTAGTGAGACAGCGAGAGCGCCAGAGTGAGAGAGGGTGGAGCAGAGAAGAGGATCTCAAGCCGACTCCCTGCCGAGCACAAAGTCTAATGGAAGCTCAATCCCATGACACCCAAGATCATGACCTGAGCTGATATCAACAGTCCGATGCCCAACCGACTGAGTCACCCAGGCACCCCCACATTTAATATTTTTGGTAAATTTGTTAATCAAGTATAAAAAATACAGAAAATTAAACAAATCTTAAGACTACAACTTGATGAATTTTCATAAAATGAAGATACGCATGTAACAGCACCAAGATCAAGGAACAGAATATTATCAACATCCCCAGAAGCCTCCCTTGTGACTGACGCTCTTCCTTTCATAATACTCTCCCATTTAAGGGTGACCACTTCCTGAGTTATAACACCATAAATTAGTATATTTATTTTACATAAGTGATAGTAAATAAATTAGTATCTTACATACATTTTATATAAATGGATATATACAGTTAATGTATGTATTCTTTTATGTCTGGCTTCTTTCACTCAACACCATGTCTGTAAGACTCATCCTGCTGTTATAGTAGATATAATTTGTTCATTCTCATTGTTCTAAGTTTTCTATTGTGTGAATATACTACAATTACTTCCTTTTCTCCTGCTGATGGACAATTGAGTTTTAGCTTTATGGATAAGGCCATAAAGAGCATTCTTATAGTTAACATATATATGTACGTATATACCCCAGGGATAGGATTACTAGGTCTCAGAATATGTACATGTTCACCTACAGTAGATATTGCCAAATAGTTTTCCAAAGCAGATGTGCCAATTTTCTTTTCTAACAGTAGTGTGAGATAATTACAGAGGTTTCACATTCCTCATTTTTTTTTTAATTATGCCATTCTGGTGGGTGAGTAGTGGTACTGCAATTTTGCTTTTATATATATCTCCAACAGAAATTAATACATATGATGACCAAAGCATGCTTAACTTTATCCCCCAAATCCACAGGATACTTCCAAATAAAAAAGTCTGATTTTAAGTCAGTTTAGTCAGTTTACCTAAAGTGAAAACAGCAATTAAGCTCATCTATTAAAATGGATACCTATTTCTTCCAGCTTTATCGGGATATAATCGACTTATAACGTTGTGTAAGTTTAATGTGTACAATGTGATGATATGATGTATGTATATATTTTGAAATGACTACCATAATAAGGCTAGTTAACACATATATCACCATACATAGTTACCAATTTTTGTGTGGTGAGAACATTTAAGATCTACTCTCTTAGTAATATTCAAGTAAACAGTCAAGTATAGTATATTTATATAGTATATTATGTATACATCAAATAGCCTATAGTCATCACACTATACATCAGATTCTCATAACTTATTCATCTTACAACTGAAAATTTGTACCCTTTAACCAACATCTCTCAAAGTCCCCCACACCCCAGCCCCTGGCAACCACTAATATGCTCTTTGTTTCTGAGTTCAGTGTTTTTACATTCCACGTGTGAGATCATACAACATTTGTCTTTCTCTGACATGTCATTAAGTGTAATGCTGACAACGTTCATCTATATTATCACAAATGATAGAATTTCCTTCTTTTATGGCTGAATAAAATTCATTCCATTGAGTAAATATTCCATTGAGTAAAAATACATATACTTACACACACATACATACGTATACACACACATACCACATTTTCTTTACCCATTCATCCATAAATGAACACTTACGCTGTTTCTATGTCTTGGCTACTATGACTAACACTACAATGAACACAGGGTTGCAGATATCTCTTCGAGATACTGATTTCATTTCCTTCAGATATATACCAGAATTGGGATTGCTGGATCACACGATACATCTACTTTTCATTTACTGAGTAAACTCCATACTGTTTTCCATAATGACTTTACTAATTTACATTCCCACCAACAGTGCACAAGGGATCCCATTTCTCTACATCCCCGCCAGCATTTGTTATCTCCTGTCTTTTTGATAACAGCCTTTCTAATAAAAGGTATGAACTTGTATCTCGTTATGATTTTGATTTGCAACTCCCTGATGATTAGTAATGTTGAACACCTTTTCATGTACCTGTTGGCTATTTGTATGTCTTCTTTGGAAAAATGTCTATTCATTCCTTTGCTCATTTTTTAATTGGATTATTTGGGGGTTTTTTGCTATTGAGTTGTATGAGTTTACTATATATTCAGGATATTAAACCCTTAATGGATATATGGTTTGTACATATTTTCTTCCATTCAATAGGTTACCTTTTCATTTTGTTGACTGTATCTTTTGCTGTGCAGAAGCTTTTTATTTTGATGTAGTCCCACTTATTTCTTTTTGCTTTTTTTTTTTTTTTTTGGCTTGTCCAAAATGTATACCTATGCATCAATAATACTTTTTGACATAGCCAAGTCTCTCTCTACACACCCTCATAGGGTCCCTCGCTGCTTGGGGAGGAGACAAAACAATGACATATTCTAAAAGTCAAATTAACACTATTTAGAATAGCAAGATTTTGTGTTTCATAAATCAGATTACTTAGGCTGTATAAAATTAATAAATAAAATTGTATAACTTATTTCTTCTGGCTTTTTTATAACTATACTTCAAGGTTCATTCATACTTTCACTTAATTATCCTTATCTTAAACTGAAATGATAAGCATGGTGATTCACACCCTAATATTAAAATAGTTTAACAAAGAATTTTTTCATAGCAAAACCACCAGGTGTTTCAATATATTTGTTCACTGATGTAAAAATCCAATCTACATTCAGCCAAACAAGTAAGGACTGTAACACTACAAAAGCAGTATATCTAAATGGGTAATATAACAGAAAACTATTCAATTTTAGGAGAGAAAAGAAAACAATGAAACCAATTAGGCTGTCATCAAGTGATACCTTTAAAGAATACAAATTACTACAAAATCATCTCTTATACTTTCTGCAAAAGCTTTAAATACCACAAAGTCCTCCCTTTCTCCATGCAGACAGATAATTAAAACAAATTGTTCTGCCAGAATTTTCAGAAGAAATGAAATACAGTTTATTTCAGAACACTATCTATACAAAGAGTATTAACTAATGATAAAGGTAACAATGACAAGCCTAATAATTCATTCACTAACAGGCTTCTTAAACCTCAACGGATGTGAATAAGCAAACTACATATAGCAAACCTTCTTGTTCAACTGTATACAGAAAATTTCATATATTAATAAGTTTGCCTGGTATTTTTAACCATGTAAATCCACAGGTACATATATATGCATACATAAATACACACACACACACATATATATATATATATACACATATACATATATATATAATCATTACATAAATAGCTAAGTAATGGATACAATATGCAGCTTAGTGGAGCACAGATTCAAAATTTTAATGCATGGTTATTTATCATCTTTGAAAATTAGACAAAAAGAAATGGGCTACCAGAAATATTAAATAGGAAAAACAAGAACAACAACAACAACTGAAGTGGTATATCTAGAAAGGACGCTTGGCTAAACATCTCAGGGAAACAAAACAGCAAAACATAGTTCTGAAGTGAAGAGGACACTTGTATTGTAATCAAGAATCCTTTCCTTGCATAACCACAAGAGGAGAAATAGACTGGTGGCCAGAATACCCCCAGCTCCAGCCAGGCTACAAGGAGAAACAGAGAAGGCAAGGCCTTCGGTGAAAACTCCCAGATGAGGGGAAGCAGAGTAAGGGCAGGAGTGACAGATTTGCAACATTAGCTACTCTGCTATGTTGATTTCTTTTGGCTTGGGAAATATAATGAAAAAAAAATACATATAAAAATAATTTCATAGAAAGAATAGGTGTTAGTCTAGAGTATTATTAGAACATTATTCTGGCCCTCTCAGGTGATCTTTTGCAAATAGCAGGCTCAGGAAAAATATGTTCCTCAAAGTAGTAACTTAAAAAAAAAAAAAACTCAATCCTACAAAAATAAAAAAGGGGAAAAAGGGAAATCAAATGGAAAAACACACAGGAAAAAAAAGTACCTATGAAGCAGATGAAAATCATATCAAACATTTTGCCACAAATTTAAATTTAAAGAAGCAGGGGTAGCCTGGGTGGCACAGTGGGTTAAGTGTCTGGCTTTTGGTTTCCGCTCAGGTTGTGATTTCAGGGTCCTGGCATTGAACCCCACGTCCAGCTCTGCATTCAGCAAGGAGTCTGCTTAAGACTCTCTCTCCCTCTGCCCCTCTCCCCTGTGCTCTCTTTCTCTCTCTCTTAAATAAATAAATCTGAAAATAGAAAAATAGAAAAATAAACTTAAAGAAGCAATCAGCTTTATAATACAAGAAACTCAAAGCAGAGGTATAGGACTCAGGGAAGATACGGCAAGAAACGTGAAGAACTTAAATGTGAGCTGAAGGTCACAGAAGTAAAAGAAAAATAAACATCACTGAAAGGAAGACCAAATGGAAGCAGGAGAGAATAGGTACTGCTAAAAAAGAAAAAAAAAAAGAAAAGAAAAAGGAGCGTACACATGAGACAGGATTGAAAGGAAATTTTCAAAGGGAATAAAGAAACCAAAGGAGTTTTAGAGAAAAAATAAATTATGAAAGAAAAAGACAGAAAATACAAATGATACAGATGATAGGTCAAGACAAATTAACAGGCATACCTGGTGCCTTCAAAGAAGAAAACCAAAATAAAAGAACTGAAAACCGTTCTCAATATAATTCAAGAAAGGTTTGAAGAAATTTAAAAAAAAGATAAACTAGAGATTAAAATAATATAGCACAACAAGGAAAGAGATGTATAAGTGTCAACAAGCCACACCCTGTACTGGATTGCCAAAATAAGGAGTGAAACAAAAATCTAAAAAAAAAAAAAAAAAAAAAAAAAAAAAAAAAAAAAAACCATCCCTAAGGAGAAAAAACCAAGCAGCCCTCAGGCTTGCCTCCAGCGAACAGTGGAGCATTAACTAGAACATCAGCCAGAAAAGAAACTGGGACTGAGAAATTTCTTACTCAGCCAATTTTTCATTCAGTATAAACTCAGTGAAAAGACAATTTTAAATGCAAGAAATTGGGTAACTGACTTCCTATTAACCCTTCTAAAAGAACTTTGAGAAGATAACCCCAACCAAAGAACACTATGCAAAAACAAAATGGATGGGAGGGAAGCAATGAAACTACTTAGCTGTTTAAATAATCTGGGTACAGAAAATAATGTAACAGTTACAGACAATGACTGCACAGAAACTACATACTTAACAAGAGTCAAAGAGGAGAAAAATGCAAAGATTATCGAAAGTTGGCAAAAAATATCTAATACATAGGAACAAATTTGTTCATAGCAACAAATTATAAGTATTTTTAAAGATACAAAGGTGAATATCAAGAAAAATAATTTAATCAATTCATATGACGTGCTGAGAGAGGTACAGAAAGGAAGGAAAAGGTAATACACCAAATGCCACTGTACATAATTGGGAATAAGAAAACACCACCTAATAAAATAGAGAATCAGCTATATTATGCAAAGCTATAGTTATAAAGATTACCAGTGGATTCAAGCTCCAAACCTTTCAAATTACTGAAAGTGTATACTAAACCTGAAGAAAACTTTGATGCTACTATAGTAATATATTTAATGGATGATACAATGATTATATAGTAACATATTTTTAGGAACAGAAACCATAACAAATGCTATAATGGCAGAATTAAGACCAAATATAGCTCTAATGTCAATGAATGAAAGTGAGCTTAAGACTACTTAAAAGAAAAGACAAACTGAATCACAAAGTAAAATACAAATCTGAAACTTAAAAACTCATTTAAAAGAAGTGTCTCAGTAGCACCTGGGTGGCTCAGTCAGTTAAGCGTCTGCCTTCAGCTCAGGTCATGACTGATTCCCAGGGTCCTGGAATCAAGTCCTGCATCTGGCTCCTTGCTCAGCAGGGAGCCTGCTTCTCCCTCTGCCTACAGCTCCCTCTGCTTGTGCTCTGCTCTCTCTCTCAAATAAATAAATAAAATCTTCAAAAATAAATAAATAAATAATAAAAATAAATAAAAGAAGTGTCTCAAAAATGTTGAAAATAGATGGTTAAAGGCATGCAAGGAAAATATGGTCAGAAAGAAATTGTTGTTGGGAAATTAATTATATAATATTAAATTTGGAATATAATAGGAAAAAATTAAGTAATTGTATATTAAGGATATTTTAAAATGACAGCAAGTATAGTCTTTAATGAATGAAGATTTAACAGTAAGATTTCAGCTCCCAGTGCTAAGGTGGTTTAGAAGGAATCAGATCTTTCCCTTTGCAAACAACTGGAAATGCTAACTTAGATAAAATACTATCTTTTAAAATGCAGAGCTGGCCTGAAGAAAAGTAAAACAATTTACAATGGCCAGAAACAAAAGAGAAAATCAAAACCTGAGTATAGGTGAATGATAAAGCTAGAGGCCACAAGGAAGGTGTCTGCAAACACCATGAACAGGGAATCTTAAGACTTCACAGTCAAGCAGAGCAATGGTAGTAAGGGCTTAGATCTACACAAAGCAGAGACTGGAAATGAGACTCCTAAACAAAATTTGAGCATAAGAAAGCTACAACCTAAGTAAAAACGCAAAAGGGGTGACAAATTAAAAAAAAAAAAAAAAGATAAACACGGAGGAAAAAAAACCTGAAAACAGATTTACATACATATGGTCAAGTGCTTTTTCAGAAGGATGCCTAAAGTAATTTATGGGAGAAAAGAGACTTTAGTAGAAATGATGCCAGAGTAACTGGATATCAATTTCAAAGAAAACTCAACCTAGAACTATTATCCCATACACAAAAATTAATTTGAGATGAATCATATATCAAAACCTAAAAGCTAAAATTAGAATGCTTCCAATAAAAAACAGAGGGACATTGTGATCTTGGGGTAAAAAGCATAACTACATAAGAACTTGATAAATTAGATTTTATGAAAATTAAAAATTTCTGTTTATCAAAAGGCAAAAAATTTATTCCATTTGAAGAAAAACCAGAGTATTAAAAATTTCTGTTTATCAAAGAATACTGTAAAGAAAATTAAAAAGCAAACTACAGATGAGAAGAAATTACAACACATATATCTGACAAAGGTCTTCTATCCAGAATAAAAGACCTCCTTCAAATCAATAATGGACAACAATTAAAACATACGTAAAACAGTAATATATGTTGAAAGATGCCAATATTATTAGTCTTTAGGAAAATACAAATTAAGAAACAGTGAGCTGCTGGGGTGCCTCGGTGGCTCAATAGGTTGAGCGTCATACTCTTGATTTCAGCTCAGGTCATGATCTTAGGATCCTGGGATCCAGCCCAGCATTGGGCTCCCTACTCAGTGGGGAGTCTGCTCCTCCCTCTCCCCCTGCCTATCCCTCCAACTCATGTGCTCTCTCTCTCACACACACACACAAATACATAAAATCCTAAAGAGAAAAAAAGAAAAGCAATAGAATTGAAAACATGCCCACAAAAGGACTTGTCCATGAATGTTAATACCATCTTGATTCATATGACTCCCAGACTAGAATCAAGCCAAATGTCAATCAGCAAATGAATGATCAAAATAACCGTCTTATATTCAGACATCAAAACAATATATATGAATTTCAAAAACATGATGAGCAAAAGAAGTCAGAGGACATATAACCTGCATGATTCCAGTTGTAACAAGTTCCAAAACTGACAGAAGTAAACTACAGTACAGTAAGGGATTATAACCCACTGAATATATTAGGAATCCACAGGAATGGATGGATGGGTAGAAACAGACAGGAAAAGAGAAAAAGAGAGACTGCTGGAACAGAAGGGAGGGCTCTTCCTTACAGTAAAATGCTAATTAATAAATCATCATTTCACAACTATCAGGGCAAAAATTATTTTGAGCAAGAACATGTATGGAAGCCAAATCCAAGAGAGAAAACTAGATAAGGGGAAGCATATTTACATGGTCTGAACATCTCATGTTAGTGGTTTGTTAAATAGGCAACAATTGTGAGAGGGAAAAATAGTAACTACATGGTAGAGAGTGTTGTAGTTATAACACTTTGACTAACAATCAAAAATAACAATACCTAATTAAGATTTAGATTACCTAATTATAAAAACAAAAATTTTTTAAATTAGCAAATACATTGGGAAATAAACCATCATGAATAACAAGAACAAAAGCAAAAATAGCCTCCAAAGGAATTCAGATATGTGAAATATGTATGTTCTAAATATTTATAGAAAGAAGAGATGGAGTTAAAACATGACAAGAAGCAAGATACAATCCACATAACCAGCAGACAGGAATTGGATATTCTAGGACTTAAAAATACACTATCTGACATTAAGAACAGAAAATAAAATGTATCTATTCTCCAATTTCAAGATAGGGAAGTACTGACTGTTCTTTGACATCAGTCTGCTAATCCCTAAAGTATACTCCGATATTGAGCAAATACATAAAACACTCCTGCTTTTTAAAGACTCCAAACTTCCCCAAAGTCTGATTCAATACCAACTCTTTGCTTTGTCTGCCATGTTTAAGAAGCAGTTTCTCCCTTGCTTAGCAAATAATAAATTCAGCCTCTTTGTTTCAGCCATAATGAATGGGTTTTGGTTTCAAGTATTTTGACTAATGGTCTTTTCCTTCAGAGAATCCAATAAATTAATTTAATAGCAAAATTTAGGATTAGTAAACAAGAATATGATTAAACAACAAATATCCAAATAAAGCACAGAATTTTTTTTTTAAAAATAAGAAAATACATTGGGGCGCCTGGGTGGCTCAGTGGTTAAGCGTCTACCTTCACTCAGGTCATGATCCCAGGGTCCTGGGATCTAGCCCCGCATTGCACTCCCTTGCTTGTGCTCCCTCTCGCTGTCTCTCTCTGTCAAATAAATAAATAAAATCTTAAAAAAAAGAAAAAGAAAATACAAAAAAGAAGATAAGTGATATATAGAACACAGAGAAAAGTTCTAATATAGATATAACTGGAGACCAAGGAGAAAAGAAAGGGGCAAAAATAATATTTGAAGAGATTTGAAGAGATTGAGTATTTTCCTAGAACTAATAAATGAATAACCCACAGATGAAAAACTTTAAATGCAAACGTAGGCATATCATACATTGCAAAACTTTTGGATAATTAAACAAGGAGAAAATCTTAGAAATAGCCAGAGGGAGGAAATGACATTTTAGAGCAACATCAAAAATACTAAGCACCTAGGAATAAATACAATGATACACATGAAAGAATTATATATTGAAAACTATAAGATCTTATTAAAAAGAAATTAAGGGAAGAATAACTGAGATGAAAATAAATGAAGGCCAATTAAATAAATGAAAGAATATTCACATTAATGGATTAAAATACTTTATAATAAAGATATCAATTCTCCCCAGACTGATTTACAGATGCAAAACAATCCCATTCACAATCCCAGCAACATTTTTGGTGAAAAATGATAAATGATTTCTACAACTTACAGGCAATGCAAAGGGTCAACAACAGCTGAGGCCATTTTGAAAAGATAACAAAGTTGTAAGAGTCACGCTATCTTAGACCAAAATATCTATTATTAAGTTACAATAATTAAGAAGTATGGTGTTGACACAAAGACTGGCAATTAGAAAAATAAAACAAAGAATCTGTAGCTGTACTGTCCCATATGGTAGTCACCAGACACATGGCTAGATTTAAATCAATTAAAATTAGTTAAAATATGAAATTCAGTCCTTAGTTACACTTGCCATATTTCAAGAACTCAGCAGTCACATGTGGCTAATAACTACTGAATTAAACAGCATATATATGAACACTTCCATAAAGGCAGAAAGTTCCATTAGACAGCACTTATCTAGAAAGATACACATAAAATTATATAATTTATGGCAAAGTTCTAACGTAGTAGGAAAAAGTTAGTCTTTCCAATAAATTGTGATGATCAGACACTGATAGACAAAAGTAAATAATACAATAATAAATATATAATCGACTCTGATCCCTACCTTATACCACATACAAAAATCAATTCTAAGTGGAATGTAGATCTGAATATAAAAAATAAAACAGGGACACCTGGATTGCTCAGTCCGTTAATTCGGCTTAGGTCATAATCACAGGGTCCTGGAATCAAGACCCACATTGGGATCCTTGCTCAGCAGGGAGTCTGCTTCTCCCTCTACCTGCCACTCCCCCTACTTGGGCGCGCACGCTCTCTCTCTCTCTCTCTCTCCCTCTCTGACAAATAAATACATAAATAAAATCTTCAAAAAAATTTTTAAATTAAAAATAAAACAATAAAGTTTTTAGAAGACAGAAAACTAACTTCACAACCTTGTAGACAAAGGTTTGTAAAATCAGATGCAAAAAGTGCCAGCCACAAAATACAACACCAATAAAGGGTATTTAAGATAACATTAAAACTGAGAACTTGTGCTTATCAAGAATTCAGTAAGAGAGAGAAAAGGAAAACCGTAACCTGATAAATTTTATTTGCAACATATACATCTGACAAAAAATTCATATCCAAAATATAAATATGAAAAAATACTCCCAGAAAACGATTAGGAAAACAACCTGGTAGAAAAATAGAGAAGATATGACCAGGCACTTAATAATAAAGGACAATCGAATGGCTAATAAGCACACGAAAATGTGTTAAATTTCATTAGTTACCAGAAAAGTACAAATGAAAACCTAAATGGATATTACTATACACTTGCCAGAATACAAAATGAAATTAAAGATAGGCAATAAAAAGTGTTGGTGAAGATGTGATACAACCGGGACTCTTACACATTATTGATACAAGTAAAAATTGGTACACTTTGAAAACTGTCTGGCTGAGTTATGGGTTGAATTATGTCCCCACAAAACTCATATGTAAAAGTTCTAACACCCAGTGCCTCAGAATGCAACCTGATTTGGAAATAGAGTCAGTACAGATGTAATTAGTTAAAATTAGATTATTAGGGTGGGCCTTAAGCTAATAATGACTGGTGTCCTTAAAGAAAGGGAATAGACATGAACCGAGAGAAGATGATATGAAAAGACACTGGAAGAAGACAGTGTTCTACAAATCAAGGAAAGAGACCTGGAACAGACCCTTCCCTCACAACCTTAAGTGGGAATCAACTCTTTTTACACCTTGGTTTTGGACTTCTAGACTCCAGAAATGTGAGACAATAAATTTCTGTTGTTTAAGTCACCCAGTTGTGGTATTTCATTATGACAGCCCTGGCAAACTAATATAGGAAGTTATTTACTGTAATATATACATATCTTATAACTCAGCAAATATTCCTGTTATACACATGACAGAAATATATGTGTATGTATGCATATACCAAAGATTTGCATAAGAATGTTCATAGCATTATTATTTGTAAAAGCCCCAAACTGGTTTCATCAACAGTGAATGTATAGAAAAATTATGGTATTATATTTACACAGTGGAATTTTACATGAGAATGAACCGACTACAACCACATGCAACAGTAAGGAAGACTTTCACAAAGATGTTGAGCAAAAGAAGTCAGACACAAAAGATACATATAGATGATTACAATGATACAGTCAAACATATAAAAGTAATCTGTGGTTTGAGAAATTAGGATAAGTGGTTACCTTGGAGAGGAAGGAGGAAGTAGTGATCAGAAAGGGGCAAGAGAAAGGTTTCTGGGATGCTGGTAATGTACTATTTCTTGATCTTGGTGATGGCGGTACTGTAAAAATTCTTCAAGCTGTACACTTATAATCTGCATACTTTTTCCCATATATTTTATACATCATTTCAAAAAACTCTTTAAACACTGAATAGGTAAGTTAAATGGATTAGAATAACTGAATCATGACCTTTTATTTTTAAAAAAAGATGTTTAAAAGTAGCTGTGTTGTAGCACAGATAGAGAAAATATAAGACATGTTAACGGAAGCATAGGATAGAGTGAAAAGGTCAAGTTTAAGTCTAATTGACATTACAGAAGAAATTAACAGAATGGGTGTGAATCAATATTTAAAGAGATAGGGGTGCCTGGGTGGCTCAGTTGGTTGAACGTCTGCGTTTCGCTCAGGTCATGATCTTGGGGTCCTGGGACAGAGCCTTGCGTTTGGGTCCTGAGCAGGGAGTCTGCTTCTCCCTGTCCTTCTGCCCATCCCCCTAACCACTCATGCTCTTGCTCTCAAATAAATAAAATCTTTTAAAATAATTTTTAAAAATAGATAATAGCTGAGAATTTTCCAGAATCAACACGACACAAATACCAGATTAAAAGATGCACAATAATCTCAAGGAGAATAAACAAAAAGAAAACTAGACTGAATAAATAATTTTGACACTGCAGAACTCCAAAGACCAAGAGGAAAATCTTAAAATCAGATACAGAAAAAGATCGGATCCAATCAGAAAAGACAGATCACTACAAAGGAATGAAAATCAGACTGATCACTTTTTTTTAATTTTCAAACTGACAGAAAATCCAAAGAGAATATACTACAGTGAACACTCTTATACCACTGACCAGATTCAGTGTTAACATTGTGACTGACTCACTCAAAGTTTATCTAAACATATAATGTCCTTTCCTTTTGGGAAAATATAGAAAGTAGGCTGGTATCACAACTCTTCATCCCAAATTCTTAATCATGCATTTTCCAAGAACAAGAACATTCGACTACAACATCATTACCTCACCCATGACAACTGACATTAATTCAATAACATCACTCTAAGAGAGTACAGATGAAATTTTCCTAGTTATCTATCCTAATATGTCCTCTAAAGCTTTTCTTTTAACTTATCCAGGATCTAATCAAGATTTATGTATCACTTTCAGATGTTTTAACTTTTTAGGTCTCTCAATTTAGGACATTCTCATCACTTCCCCTGGTTTTTCATGACACTGTATCATTTGAAGAGTTCAGGTCATGGTCCTAAAAAAAGATCCCACATTCTGAACTGGTTTGACGGTTTCCCCATTATCAACAGGACAAGTATTTCCAGGAAGAAATGCTGAATAACTCCTGTGCAGCACATTATGCCTAGAGCCGCCCCACCATCGGCTATACTAAATGAACATTTTGTAATTTTTCTCTTTGTAATCAGTAAGTCACCTGTAAAGTAAGTTTTTGAGACTCAAGAACACACTTTTTAATGGCAACTATGAAAGACGTAAGTCAATAGAATACAACCTTCCAAGTGCTAGGAAAAAAATGGCTATTAAAGTAGAGTTGTATTGTCAACTAAAATATTATTCAAGAATGAAGGCAAAATGAGATACATCCTCAAATTATCATTTCAAGATACAGTAAAAAAAATTAATGGGAAGACTACGTACACACACACAAAACTGGTTTGCACAAACATTTGTTTTCTTTTATATATATATATACACACTCCAGAATTAAATATTTTTAGCATGTCTTGAAAAAAGTACTTTACCTGCCGTCTCTTCTGAGGGCAAAAGCAATGCCATCTTTCTGGAAAGGAAGCAGCTTTGCTCTTAGTTTGTCAGGCAAAAAATCCAACTCTTTACAAGACTCATTTGTCAAACAAGAAATCTGAGGTGTAAGAGACTTTTTTATCTTATGAACTTTAGGCATCCTGATCCTAAAAAAAAAATAACAAAAGGGGAGGGGTAGGGGAAATAGTTATTACTGAGTGTATTAGAGAATTAAACATAAATAATAAAACTAAAGTACTTACTAGCAGCCTTGATATACTATCTACACAGATATAAATTGGTTAAATCACAATCCAAAATGAGCCATTAAGAAAATTCAAAGCACTAAGTCCAAAAGCAATTACTTAGTGCACAATGTAGCAACTCAGCATCCTTCATTTCATTTGTATTTCAAATTGAGCCATAACATAACTGTAATCCTATTTTAAGCAATAAACGTTTTACTGAAAATTTATGAATCAGCCAGATTTTTAAAACTAAATAATTTTTAAAATAAGGAATGATTTGCTACAGAAAGAGGAATTCTTTTATAATTAATCCTTTTGTAGATGTACATTTTCATATCACACCAAATTTTCTAAGAGTGGGATAAAACTACATTTTAAAAATTACAAAATACAAAGATATTAACTCCAAATTTATAATTAAATTAAAGCAACATTAAATGAGATTCATTTTTAAATATTAAAATGAATTCTTTTAAATCAAATGAATACACAGTATAAACTCTGCCTGACTAGCACGTCCTCACCACTGGGTTTCCACAAATGTCATTTTAATTTTCTATATGAAAATTTTATATATTTGTAAATTCTCAGAGCTCTGCAAGAGAAGTCCTATTAAATTACTAACCTATAAAACTTCTTCAATAATACTTTGTATTTAGATTGCACCTTTTCATCTGTTTACATGTAATCTGACTTCATCTTTAAAACACATTTGCTTTTTTCTCAATTGCTCACAGACTTACAAAATTCTACCCTCCACCCCAAAAAAAGTAATCAACCTCTGTATCCAATGTCTAAGAATCTCAAGAATTCAGGGAGCATTTGTTAATAACAAATAGATATTACATGCCAGGATCTAGAGAAGCAAGGACCACACCCTCACAGAGCTTACATTCTTCAGGGAGAGACTAAAAATAAATAAATAAATAAATGATTAATTACAGTATAGTGTAAATATTATGAAGGAACTTAACAGCGTAATGACCAATTTAAGTAGGCTGACCAGGTAAGGACTCTCCTAGGTGATGCTCGTCCATAGTCTGAAAGGTGTGAAAGCCAACCAAGTTCAAAATTGAGAGAACAGCACTTAGGCAGACAGCATCAGCGATAAGTTTCCAAGCTGAGAAAGAGTTGAGTGATTTTTAGAAACAGAAAGGAGGCCAATGAGGCTGAACCAAGGGAAAGAATAGTATGAGATGAAGCTACTGAGATAAGCAAGAGTAAAATCATAGAAGGCCTTGATAAGAGCTTTGGATTCTATTTTAAAAATGAAGGGGAGCCAATGCAGCTCTGTCATCCAAAACACTATTAGCCAGAAGTGGCTAAGTTAAAAATTAAAACTTCAGGAATGATGTGAAGAAGAAGAGACGAGAATGAACTCTGGACAGCCAAAGCCCATGCTGATGTAACCCCGCGTCCAGTGCCACCATCTGCACCATGCGCAAGAGAAGGGCTGAAGTGGATGCTAAAAGAGATAAAGCCAAGGTGAAGAATGAGCTACAGAGAAGATCTGCAAAGTTATCTGCTAAACCTGCTCTTCTAAAGCCAGAGCCCAAGCCTAAAAAGGCCCCTGCAAAGAAGGGAGAGAAGGTACCCAACAGGAAAAAGGGGGAAACTGATGTTGGCAAAGATTGGGAATAACACTGCAGAAAACAGAAATGCCAAAACAGACCAGGCACAGAAAGCTGAAGGTGTTGAATATGCCCAGTGAAGTGTGTGCATTTTTGATAACCATGTACTTCTTGTGATTGTACAGTCTGAATACTATTTTTTTATCAAGTTTTATAAAAATGCAGAATTTGTTTTAATTTTTTTTTTTGCTATGTTGTTATTGTTAGCACACAGAACATTCCATTGTTGTTTGGGGGGAGGGCAAATATCACTAACAGAATATATCTGAAGCTAGACTGATACGAGTGGAAAAACATCATTCCCTGCTAGTTTTGAGAATCTTCCTTTTGGTTCCCAGGAGGAGGGACTCCTTGATATTGACACACATTAGACACACATTAGCCACCTTGGCACAAATGCCTTGTGGTGTGGAAAAACTAAAATTCATTTTTTATGTCCTCTTCTCCCAGTCTGCCTTCAACATAGACTTAACTTCCTTAAACCCAGAGATCTGTTGTAACTTGACCCCAAGACATGGTTCCCAGTATATTTCAGGCAATCTGGACTTTACAGTGCCATCCCTCATGGAGATGGCATCCCTCAAAAGACCTCCTTTTTTAGCTTGTGGATCTTCAGATTGATAATTATGCCATCTTCATTTCCTGAAAGTCGGGGTCTGCTTGTGAAAACTTGTTGAATGATATGCTAAATGTGAAACGTCAACCCTCATTCTAAACTTTCCCTGTCCAAGGGATCAGATGACGAGTCCATCCCCTGGGTTTTATAGTGGCTTTCTGATTTTGGTAATCCATTGAAGAAGGGAGTATAAAAGTTGTGGAATATTGTTAATGACTATCTTCCCATGTCCTGCCTGAAATACCACGACTGTTTATGAAAAATATCTTAATAAAGCTAGATACAGTTTGGTTGGAAAAAATAATAAATTAAAACTTCAGTTCCTCAATTGCATCAGCCATGATTCAAGTGTTCAGTGGCCACATGTGGCTAGTGGCTATCATACTGAACAGTGAAGATATAGACCATTTCCATCTTCACTGAAAGCTGTATTAGACGGGACTTACTGGAGAGTTTTATGCAGGAGAGGGACACAATCTTATATTTTCAAAACTACCAGTAGAGGACAAAGCTATTAATAGAAAGATAGGGGATAAATATCCCTAGAGGACTTGGCCAGTCCATAAAGGCCCCACTGCATCTGTAGGCTACTGGATTTACAAATAACTTATGACAGGGGCACCTGGGTGGCTCAGTCGTTAAGCGTCTGCCTTGGGCTCAGGTCATGATCCCGGCGTTCTGGGCTCCAGGCCCGCATTGGGCTCCCCGCTCGGCAGGAAGCCTGCTTCTCCCTCTCCCACTCCCCCTGCTTGTGTTCCCTCTCTCACTGCCTCTCTCTCTGTCAAATAAATAAAATAAAATAAAATCTTAAAAAAAAAAAAAAGGAAGAAGAAGAAATGACTTATGACAGACTCAGACATGTCTGATAAGGTCCTCATAAACACCAGTGAGTGGGCATCCCTTAACAACAACAACAAAACACTGAGTAAATAACAGAGAATGGTTCAAAAAGGATAAAGCATTAAAGCAAGAAACTTATTACCAGACTGTAACAGACAAGGCAAGAATCATCTTTGGCCCTAGAACTGGTGAGATTCAGGAAATGAATCAGAGGTAAAGCAAACAGAACTTGCTGAATGGAGGGTATGTGGAGAATGAGGGACACGTGAACTCAAGATGTACATTTAGAATGATGGAATTGATGCAAATTTATTGAGATAGTAAAGACTAAGGAAGAAACGGATTGGGGAGAAAAAAATCAATACATCTTTTAGAAATATATAAACCTTGAGATCGTTGTAAGTTATGGAGTGGAAATGTCTAACAGATTTGGAAATACATGAGTCTGGAACCCTAGGGAGAGAACAAGGCTGGATACATGTATTTCGGAGCTGACACAGGATAGTCTATCTACATTATTCTTTGAGGCCACCCAACATCTGGGACTCCTGCTATGTTTAGGAATTTCCTCACATTACAACTCTTAGTAGGAGTCAGATACCACATCCCAGTAGAAAAGCTGGAAATAGCAAATTCTTGCTTTCGCAGCCTGCCTTACAGAAATTGGATTTGCTAATCAGATATACCCATTCCAGATTTTAATCCAGAAAGTCGAAACTCAAAGAAGCAGAGAATAAGTGAAACTCATTCTGGCAAGGATAGCAGCAGCAGAAAGTGCCATATCCACTTTCTAGGGTTTCAGAAGCACTTTGGAGGGTCAACGGTACAAGGAGTACCTCATACCATCAGTTTAGGGTAGAACACTGGCAGGAAGCTCAGAAAAAAAATGCAAAAACCATTTTACTGTCTATTATCTTTGCTTTTTTTGCATTGTAAAAAATTTTAACGAACACTGAGAAAAAAAAATATCTGCTAAAGTGAGGTCATACTGCAACTTATCTGATTTATTTTAGTAAGACTGAATCAGGCACTATATTTGTAAAAATAAACAATGACACTAAAGCCACCTTAATAAAATAATCGTTTTAAGAGAGTCACAAATAAGAGAAAAAGTAAAGATGGAGATAAAATAAGTATAAAATCATATAAAAATGCTCAGAAAACTCTCAATTGAATTAAAATGATGAAAAATTGCTTCATTGATGATTCAAATAGGTATTTGGAGACATAAAGAACTTAAAAATAAGTAGTGGTACAATTAATAACACATGGATATTTCAGTTAATATTCAAAAAAATAATTTAAAAATAATCTAAAAATTATAATAAAAATACCTCATTTAGGTCAGCCACACAGGTTCATCTGCTGCAAAAGGTCAGTTGTAACCAATATTGTGTGAATAACAGAAGAATCAGGCTTCATCTTCTAACTTATCAAGGAACTAATACTAACAATGAATGTGCATGTCTATCTAATCATGAAAACTGTAAAGAATTTAGTTCAGAAATTTAGGAAAAAGTTTTATTCATCATATACGTACAAGTTTATTTTTTAGTAAGGTCAGGGGGACTGTTAAGATGGAACCAGCAATATTTACCTTTAAATACCAAGTTATTAAAATTTTCAAAACTAAAATCATTGGCTAGGGAAATATGAAAGCAAAATCTAGCAGATCCCATTTTCTAAGCAATTCTCCTGATAAACAACACTTGAGAAGTGAATAAAGGGAAGTTTTCATTTTCAATATTTTATTTAAGATCAAGATGGCATTTTTATAATCATTTGGGAACAAGATAAACTCAAATGGAATTTACTGATACATTCCTAAATAAATATTAGAATTGTGTTGAGGAGAATTAGCTATTGTTGAAATATAGTACTAGTAATTATAATTTATTTGGAAATAAAAACCAAATGGCTGCTCAGAGAAATTATGGATTTTGGGGAGATGATTTTGTTACTTTTATTTTTTTAATTAAGAATTTGTTAAATGAGGGGCACCTGGGTGGCTCAGCCGTTAAGCCTCTGCCTTTGGCTCAGGTCATGATCCCCGCGTTCTGGGATGGAGTCTCGCATCGGGCTCCCTGCTCAGTGGGAAGCCTGCTTCTCCCTCTCCCACTCCCCCTGCTTGTGTTCCCTCTCTAACTGCCTCTCTCTCTGTCAAATAAATAAATAAAATCTTAAAAAAAAAAAAGAATTTGTTAAATGAGGGATGTCTGGCTGGCTCAGTTAGTAGAGCATGCAATTCTTGGTCGGAGGGTTGTAATTTCAAGCCCCAAGCTGGGTGTACAGATTACTTAAAAATAAAATAAAATTTAAAAAAACCAATTTGTTGGATGAAAGAAGCAGTAGATATAGACAAAGAAAATATTAGTGAAAAGAAGAGACATTAAATAGAAATGGAGTAAAATTCCAATTTAAAGAAACAGATTATCATACTGGATTTAAAAATCAGTATCTATATGCTGCTTTAAAAAGACAAATCTTTAACCGAACATGTATAAACACTGAATGGAAAAGAATGAAAAAAGACATATTATGCATACCAAAATAGAGCTGGTATAGTTTTATTAACATAAGGCAACAAATACCGGCTAAAAGGCATTATTAGAAATAAAGGGTATTTAATAATGATAAAAAGTTTAATTTACTAGAAACATAAGCATTGCCTTAAAATATATAAAAATATAAGGCAAATATACAAAAACAAAAGGAAAATTTGAGAAAGGAGAATAGCCAAATCTATAATTATAGTGTAAGATTTTAATACATTTATTTCAGTAATTGATTATATAAGCAGATTAAAAATATAAAAGGATATGGAAGATTTGAAGAACACAACAAACAAACTTGAGCCATTTAGTGAGTGACAGATGTATTCCTTTCAAGCCCATTCTATGAAGCCAGCCTAAACTTGATTGTAGAGGCTGTTTTCTGTTTTGTTTTTTTTAAGGTTTTATTTATCTATTTGTCAGAGAGAGAGAGAGAGAGAGAAAGAGAGAGCACAAGCAGGATGAGCAGCAGGCAGAGGGGGAAGCAGGTTCCCTGCTGAGCAAGGAGCCCAGCGTGGGTCTTGATCTCAGGACCCTGGGATCATGACCTGAGCCAAAGGCAGATATTTAACAGACGAAGCCATCCAGATGTCCCATGGAGGCTGCTTTTAGACAACAGTCTTGAGCAATGAAATGCAGAGCAAGGTGAAAGGGCCCACAGAGATCACCCAGCTGAATTAGACAGGCCCATCAGGCAACAGACCTCAAAATATCCATAAGCCCTAACTGACCAATGGACTACACACAAACAGGCGCAGTTACTAAAAAAGGGAAAATTTCACATATCCCAATACCTCGTAACCTTCCCCCTTTAAAAATAGTCCCCAACCACTGCCTCATTGCGGATAGTCTCTCCTCTGCTGTCCTTCCCCCTGCTCCCTGGTGGTGTACTCAATAAATTTCTATCTCCTTTGTTCTGCGTCAGGTGAATTGCTTCACCACTCACACCAAGAGCCTCCACCCAGTTGTCACCCCACATTTGAGGGCCCCCATCAGGTTGGGAGAAACACACTGATCTGACAAACACAATACAAACAAATATATTTGTATAGATATAGATATAGATATACACACACACACGCCATTTTTTCATATTCATGGGTAAACAAAATATTAGCAAACCAAAGAAAGCAATAAACTAAAAGCCTAAAATATCAAGACATGGAAAATGGGCTTATTTGAGAGGAAATAAATGAAATGAAATGAAATGAAATGAAATAAAATGAAATAAAATAAAATAAAATAAAATAAAATAAAATAAAATAAAATAAAATAGGCTTATTTTAGGAATGCAAGCCTGGTTGAACTTTCAGAACACAATCAAACTCAACATAATCTTGAAAATGAACAAACTTGGAGAGTTAATACTTCCTGGTTGTAAAACTTAGCACAAAGCTACCTAAGACAGTGTAGTACCAGCATGATGATAGACAGATCAAAGGGATAGATTTTAGAGTCCAGAAATATACTCTTAAATTTATGGTTAGTTGATTTTTCAGAGGGGTACCAAAATAATTCAACAGGAAAAGAACAGTCTTTGTAAGAAATAGCACTAGAACAACTAGATATCCAGATATAAAAGAATGAACCTGGACCCCTAACTCACACCATACATAAAAATTAACTCAAAATGGATCAAAGACTAAAATGTAGACAAAATGGAAAAACTCTATAAAAAAAGCAAATGAGTAAATCTTCATGAGCTTGGGTTATGCAATGGTTTCTTAGATACAACGCCAAAACTAAAAGGACCAAAAACAAAATAGATAAATTGGACTTCACCAAAATTAAAAACGTTATAGCTACAAATACCATCAAGAAAAATAAGACAGAAGTCGCCTGGGGTGGCGTTCTGTCGCATGCCTGCAGCTTCACGTTCTTATGCCTGTTGCCATAGTTCAGGTGGCACAATGAATGTGTTCAACAGGAGGAAATTAACCCTACAAGTAAACCAGCAACTTCTACTTAGCAAACCTGCCAATGTTAGAAGTATCAGCTATAGCGCGGAACACCGGAATCCCGGTGCGCTCACTGGATCCAGACTGAGACCGGGAGGTTCTGGGAGCGCGCGCGGGGCAGCTGGCGGCTGGCGGCATTAGAAACACAAAGGACAGAGACACGCCTGCCCTGGAAGTGAGGGCTGGGACGCCGGGTGTGGGGCGCACACGGAGACTCTACCCAAACAGGGTTGCCTGAGTAGCGGCGCGGCAGGCCCCTCCCCCAGAACACAGAAGGCAGGCTGAAAAATCAAGAAGCCCACAACCCGGGCGCCTGGGTGGCGCAGTCATTGAGCGCCTGTCTTCGGCTTAGGGCGTGATCCCGGCGTTCCGGAAAGGAGTCCCTCATCGGGCTCCTCCGCTGGGAGCCTGCTTCTTCCTCTCCCACTCCCCTGCTTCTGTTCCCTCTCTCGCTGGTTGGCTGCCACATAAATAAATAAATAAAATCTTTAAAGAAGAAGCCCACATCCCTAAGATCCCTATAAAACAAGGGGCACGGCCTGGGACCCAGTCAATAATTTGGGCTCTGGACAACCCCGCAACCTCTCCTCATCAGAATGACAAGAAGGAGAAGCCCCCCCCAGCAAAGAAAAGACAGTGAGTCTGTGGCCTCTGCCACAGAAATAATGGATATGGATGTAACCAAATTATCAGAAATGGAATTCAGAGTAACGATGGTCAAAATGATGAGTAGAATTGAAAAAACTATTAACGAAAAGGTTACTGAGAATATAGAATCCCTAAGGACAGAAATGAGAGCGAATCTGACAGAAATTAAAAATTCTATGAGCCAAATGCAGGCAAAACTAGAGGCTCTGACGGCCAGGGTCGCAGAAGCAGAGGAACAGGTTAGTGAATTGGAGGATGGGTTAATAGAGGAAAAAATGAAAATACAAGATGGTCTTAAAAAAAATCCACGCCCACGAATGTAGATTACAGGAGATTACTGACTCAGTGAAACGATCCAATGTTAGAATCATCGGCATCCCCGAGGGGGTGGAGAAAAACAGAGGTCTAGAAGAGATATTTGAACAAATTGTAGCTGAAAACTTCCCTAATCTAGCAAGGGAAACAAACATTCGTGTCCAAGAGGCAGAGAGGACCCCTCCCAAGCTCAACCACGACAAACCTACGCCACGTCACGTCATAGTGCAATTCGCAAATATTAGATGCAAGGATACAGTATTGAAAGCGGCCAGGGCAAAGAAATTTCTCACGTACCAAGGCAAAAGCATCAGAATTATGTCAGACCTGTCTACACAGACCTGGAATGAGAGAAAGGGTTGGGGGAGCATATTTAAAGCTCTTTCAGAGAAAAACATGCAGCCAAGGATCCTTTATCCAGCAAGGCTGTCATTCAGAATTGATGGAGAAATAAAGACATTTCAGAATCGCCAGTCACTAACCAATTTTGTAACCACGAAACCAGCCCTACAGGAGATATTACGGGGGGTTCTATAAAAGTAAAAAGTCCCCAAGAGTGATACAGAACAGAAAGTCACAGCCAATACAAACAAAGACTTTACTGGCAACATGGCAACATTAAAATCATATCTCTCAGTAATCAGTCTTAATGTAAATGGTTTGAACCATCCCATAAAACGCCACAGGGTTGCAGATTGGATAAAAAGAAATGACCCATCCATTTGCTGTCTACAAGAGACTCATTTCGAACCCAAAGATGCATTCAGACTGAGAGTAAGGGGATGGAGTACCATCTTTCACGCAAATGGACCTCAAAAGAAAGCTGGGGTAGCAATTCTCATATCAGATAAATTGGATTTTAAACTACAGACTATAGTTAGAGATGCAGAAGGGCACTATATTATTCTTAAGGGAAGTATTCAACAAGTGGATATGACAATTATAAATATATATGCCCCCAACAGGGGAGCAGCAAGATACACAAGCCAACTCTTAACCAGAATAAAGAGACATATAAATAAAAATACATTAATAGTAGGGGACCTCAACACTCCACTCTCAGAAATAGACAGAACACCCTGGCAAAAACTAAGCAAAGAATCAAAGGCTTTGAATGCCATACTCGACGAGTTGGACCTCATAGATATATATAGAACACTACACCCCAGAACCAAAGAATACTCATTCTATTCTAATGCCCATGGAACATTCTCAAGAATAGACCATGTTCTGGGACACAAAACAGGTCTCAACCGATACCAAAAGATTGAAATTATCCCCTGCATATTCTCAGACCACAACGCTCTGAAATTGGAACTCAACCACAAGGAAAAATTTGGAAGAAACTCAAACACTTGGAGACTAAGAACCATCCTGCTCAGGAATGACTCGATAAACCAGGAAATCAAAAATCAAATTAAACAATTTATGGAGACCAATGAGAATGAAAATACAACAGTCCAAAACCTATGGGATACTGCAAAGGCAGTCCTAAGGGGGAAATACATAGCCATCCAAGCCTCACTCAAAAGAATAGAAAAATCTAAAATGCAGTTTTTATATTCTCACCTCAAGAAGCTGGAACAGCAACAGAGGGACAGGCCTAATCCACGCACGAGGAAGCAGTTGACCAAAATTAGAGCTGAAATCAATCAAGCAGAAACCAGAAGTACAGTAGAGCAGATCAACAGGACTAGAAGCTGGTTCTTTGAGAGAATCAATAAAATTGACAGACCACTGGCAAGACTTATCCAAAAGAAAAGAGAAAGGACCCAGATTATTAAAATTATGAATGAAAAAGGAGAGGTCACGACGAACACCATTGAAATTGGAAGGATTATTAGAAATTTTTATCAACAGCTATATGCCAATAAACTAAGCAATCTGGAAGAGATGGAATCCTTCCTGGAAACCTATAAACTACCAAGATTGAAACCGGAAGAAATTGATTCCTTAAACAGGCCAATTAATTATGAAGAAATTGAGTCAGTGATAAACAACCTTCCAAATAACAAAACTCCAGGCCCGGACGGTTTTCCTGGGGAATTCTACCAAACATTCAAAGAAGAAATAATACCTATTCTCCTAAAGCTATTTCAAAAAATAGAAACAGAAGGAAAGCTACCAAACTCATTCTATGAGGCCAATATTACCTTGATCCCCAAACCAGGCAAAGACCCCCTCAAAAAGGAGAATTACAGACCGATTTCCCTAATGAATATGGACGCCAAAATCCTCAACAAGATACTTGCTAATAGAATCCAACAGTACATTAAAAGGATTATCCATCACGATCAAGTGGGATTCATACCTGGGATGCAAGCGTGGTTCAATATTCGCAAATCAATCAGCGTGATACATCATATCAACAAGAAAAGACTCAGGAACCATATGATCCTCTCAATCGATGCCGAAAAAGCATTTGACAAAATACAGCATCCTTTCCTGATTAAAACCCTTCAGAGTGTAGGAATAGAAGGTACATTTCTCAATCTCATAAAAGCCATCTATGAAAAGCCTACTGCAAATATTATTCTCAATGGGGAAAAGCTGGAAGCCTTTCCCTTAAGATCAGGAACTCGACAAGGATGCCCACTCTCGCCACTATTATTCAACATAGTACTAGAAGTCCTTGCAACAGCAATCAGACGACAAAAAGGGATCAAAGGTATTCAAATTGGCAAAGAAGAAGTCAAAATGTCTCTCTTTGCAGATGACATGATACTCTATATGGAAAACCCAAAAGAAGCCACTCCCAAACTATTAGAAGTTATAGAGCAATTCAGTAACGTGGCGGGATACAAAATCAATGCTCAGAAATCAGTTGCATTTCTATACACGAATAACGAGACCGAAGAAAGAGAAATTAGGGAATCCATCCCATTTACAATAGCACCAAAAACCATACGTTACCTTGGAATTAACTTAACCAGAGACGTAAAGGACCTATATTCTAGAAACTATAAATCACTCTTGAAAGACATTGAGGAAGACATAAAAAGATGGAAAGATATTCCATGCTCATGGATTGGAAGAATTAACATAGTTAAAATGTCCATGCTACCCAGAGCAATCTACACTTTCAATGCTATCCCGATCAAAATACCGAGGACATTTTTCAAAGAACTGGAACAAATAGTCCTTAAATTTGTATGGAAACAGAAAAGGCCCCGAATCTCCAAGGAACTGTTGAAAAGGAAAAACAAAGCTGGGGGCATCACAATGCCGGATTTCGAGCTGTACTACAAAGCTGTGATCACAAAGACAGCATGGTACTGGCACAAAAACAGACACATAGACCAATGGAACAGAATAGAGAGCCCAGAAATGGACCCTCGGCTCTTTGGGCAACTAATATTTGATAAAGCAGGAAAAAACATCCGGTGGGAAAAAGACAGTCTCTTCAATAAATGGTGCTGGGAAAATTGGACAGCTACATGCAAAAGAATGAAACTTGACCACTCTCTCACACCATACACAAAAATAAACTCCAAATGGATGAAAGACCTCGATGTGAGACAGGAATCCATCAAAATTCTAGAGGAGAACATAGGCAGCAACCTCTACGACATCGGCCAAAGCAACCTTTTTCATGACACATCCCCAAAGGCAAGAGAAACAAAAGATAAAATGAATTTATGGGACTTCATCAAGATTAAAAGTTTCTGCACAGCCAAGGAAACAGTCAGAAAAACTAAGAGGCAGCCCACGGAATGGGAGAATATATTTGCAAATGACACTACAGATAAAGGACTGGTATCCAAGATCTACAAAGAACTTCTCAAACTCAATACACGAGAAACAAATAAACAAATCAAAAAATGGGCAGAAGATATGAACAGACACTTTTCCAATGAAGACATACAAATGGCTAACAGACACATGAAAAAATGTTCAAAATCATTAGCCATCAAGGAAATTCAAATCAAAACCACACTGAGATACCACCTTACGCCAGTTAGAATGGCAAAAATAGACAAGGCAAGAAACAACAATTGTTGGAGAGGATGTGGAGAAAGGGGATCCCTCCTACATTGTTGGTGGGAATGCAAGTTGGTACAGCCACTCTGGAAAACAGTGTGGAGGTCCCTTAAAAAGTTAAAAATTGAGCTACCCTATGATCCAGCCATTGCACTACTGGGTATTTACCCCAAAGATACAGACGTAGTGAAGAGAAGGGCCATATGCACCCCAATGTTCATAGCAGCAATGTCCACAATAGCTAAATTGTGGAAGGAGCCGAGATGCCCTTCAACAGATGACTGGATTAAGAAGTTGTGGTCCATATATATACAATGGAATATTACTCAGCTATCAGAAAGAACGAGTTCTCAACATTTGCTACAACATGGACGGCACTGGAGGAGATAATGCTAAGTGAAATAAGTCAAGCAGAGAAAGACAACTATCATATGATTTCTCTCATCTATGGAACATAAGAACTAGGATGATCAGTAGGGGAAGAAAGGGATAAAGAAAGGGAGGGTAATCAGAAGGGGGAATGAAACATGAGAGACTATGGACTACGAGAAACAAACTGAGGGCCTCAGAGGGGAGGGGGGTGGGGGAATGGGATAGGCCAGTGATGGGTAGTAAGGAGGGCACGTATTGCATGGTGCACTGGGTGTTATACACAACTAATGAATCATCGAGCCTTACATCAGAAACCGGGGATGTACTGTATGGTGACTAACATAATAAAAAATCATTAAAAAAATAAAAAAAAACAAAGAAAAATAAGACAAATCAAAGAAGCGGAGACAATATTTGTAAATTATGTCTGACAAAAACATATAAGGAAGAATTCCAACCAAATAATAAAAAGACAATCCAATTTAAAAATGGGCAAAAGATCTGAATACACATTTCTCCAAGAAGGTGTATACACATGGCCAATAAGCACACAGAAAGATGTTCAACACCATTAGTAGTAGGGAAACTGCAAATCAAAACCAAAATAAGACACTCCACCCTCATTAGGATGGCTGAAAGAAAAATGATAGATAGTAACAAGTGTTGCCACAAGTGTAGAAAAATTAGAACCCTCAAACACTGCTTGTGGAAATGTATAAAAGTGTAGCACTGTGGAAAACTGTCTGGCAGTTCATCAAAATGTTAAACATCATTACCATAAAACCTGGAAATTCTACCTCTAGGTATACACCCAAAAGAAACAAAAACACAGATACACGCAAAAGCTTGCATACAAATTTTCATAGCAGTATTACTCATAAAAGTTAAAATGCGAAACAAACAAAATGTCCATCAACTGATGACATGGTAAAGAAAACTGGTAAAGAAAATACAGTATATCCATACAATGGAGTATTATTTGACAATAAAAAGCACTGAAATACTGATACATGCTATAACATGGATGAACACTGAAAATACTACACTAAGTGACAGAAGCCAGCCACAGTGAACCACATATTGCATAATTCCACTTATATGAAAGGTCCAGACTAGGTAAATTCATACAGACATAAAGTAAATGAGTAGCTGCCTAGGGCTAGAGTTGGAATAGGGGGTGGGAAGAGTAGGGTGGCAGAGAACAGAGAGCAACTGCTAATGAGTACTGGGTTTCTTTTTAAAGAGATGAAAATGTTCTAAAATTAGATTGTGATGATGGTTCCAAAATTCTATGAATATATCAAACCTTACAGAATTGCAAAATAAGTGAATTTTACAGTATACACATTACATCTCAATTAAGCTGTTAAAAAATGCACTGTGAAAAAAGCTCAATGTAATTTTCAAAAATAACAAAATAACGAAGTTGTACACTCTTCTCAACAGTGGTGAGAAAAGCATTTGATAAAATTCGAAATTCATTTAGAACAAAAGTTACCTAACATAGCAAAAACAGGAGTGAACTTCCTTCATATGGTACGTTTTTACCAAAAACCTTCAGCAAACATTATACTTAAGGTAAAATGTCGAAAGCTTTCCCTGCAAGGATCATAAATGACACAAATATGCCTATTATTACCAATTTTATTTAATAGTGGAATCATCTCAGTTGAGTAAGACAAAAGGAAAAGGACAAAGAAATGAGAAAAAAAAATTAAAATTTGGTTCCAGTGTAAGGCAGCAACATAGGAAGATCCTGAAATCACCTCCTCCAGGGACACACCAATTCCACACCTATTTACTACAGAACAATTCCTCCTGAAGAACTGAGGGCTGACTGAACAACTTCTATACAACAAAAGATAGACCACATAGAGAAAGGCCAGAGAGATGAAGACAAGGGAACAAAGGAAACCCCACCTATGATGTTGCAATCTCCAGTGTGAAGGGATAATACTGAGAGACACAGAGCAGATTCTTCTACCCTGGGGCAGAGAAAAAAAAAAAAAGTCACAGTTTAAAAGGGCAGCTACAATATAAAGGAACCAGCCCTAGAACCCTGCAGAATGGTGGAGGAGATGCTGGAACTCTCTCCAAGCATGAGAGGCTGGCAAAACCCACATTTACGCACATCCTCCACCTTGAGAGTACAGATGGCAGCAGGGTCCAGGTGTTAACAGCCAGCCTACCACATTGGTGACAGCTGGGTATCTGGCCCACACCAGCCCCAGATGCCCTGGACACAGAAGAAAATGTCAGGATTTGAAAGAGTAGCTAGTTTGTAAAATATCCAGGCACAGAACTCCATCAAACAGCAAGGGAGCTGCTGGTACTCTCTCCAGGTTGGAGGAGCTAGAGAGCATCACAGTTTACATTCTGTATCCACTTTGATAGTGCAAACAGGAGCAGGGTCTGGGTGCCCCCCACAGCTTATTCCTTCAGTGAGCCATGGGCCCCTGGCCCACACCAGGCCCAGCCATCCATGAAAACAGCCTCAGAACAGCACACACTAGGACACTCCTGATCAGAACCTGCTTACAGGGGCGCCTGGGTAGCGCAGTCGTTAAAGCGTCTGCCTTCAGCTCAGGGCGTGATCCCGGCCTTCCGGGATCGAGTCCCACATCGGGCTCCTCCGCTGGAAGCCTGCTTCTTCCTCTCCCACTCACCTGCTTGTGTTCCCTCTCTCGGTCTCCCTGTCCAAAAAAAAAAAAAAAAAAAAAAAAAAAAAAAAAAAAAAAAAAAAAAAAGAACCTGCTTACAACTCCAGCCATACTGCTGAGGTGATACGGAACCAAGGCACCCCCAAAGACTCCAGGCCCACACCACTTTGGCTCCAGACAGCTTGCTAAGGCAGCTCTGGTACAGAGTGCTCCAGCACCTTCTTCTGGTTCACGCCACCCATCCAAGGCACTCCCTCCACAAAGCATCCCAGGAATCTACAGCTCATGCCCACATCAGTTTTACCTACCTGCCAAGAGTACCCCCTATATGGAATGCCACAAGACACCACTGTCCCCACCCCACCAAGTTTCCAGCCACCTTGCCAGGGCACCCCCTACATGAGCATACCAGAACATTCTAGCCTCTACCAGTCTCAGCTCCAGTCACCCCACCAGTGAATCCCCAGTGCTACGCATCCCAGGACATCCTGACTTGCCTCCACTTCAGCTTCAACTGTCCTCCCAGGGCACCATCTACATGGAGAGCCCTGGAAAATGCCCCACCCCATGTACACTTCAGCTATAGCTATCTGGTGCCCCTGCATATAGCACAAGGGACACCCTGGCCTGCACCCTGCCTCAGCTCCAGCTAGCCCACCAGGGCACCCTCTATGCAGCAAGCTCTGGGACACCCTGGTTTCCACCCACTTCAACTTTAGCTACCCTGCCAGAGTGCCCTTTGTGCAGAGAACCCAGGGACTGCACTGACCCACACCCATTTCAGCTTTAGCTGTCCTACCAAGGCACCCTCTGCACAGAGTCACAAGACGCTCTGGATAGCATGCATTTCAACTTTTGCTGTTTTGCCAGGGAGCCCCCTGCACAAAGAGCCCTGAGACCACCCCAATATATGCCCACTTCAGCTCAGGCCATCATACCAGTACAGAGTATCCCAGGAACCCCAGCCCACCCTAGACAGAGCTTCAGCCAACCAGCCAAAGTCACCACGTACACACAGTCCTCACTGGAGACAACCACATATAAAACGATTCCTTCAAATTTAGGAGAATCAGCTGTTCCACCCAATTCATAGAAACAAACTCAGAAAGTCAAGCAAAATGAGGAGACAGAGGATATGCTCCACTGAAACAAAACAGAACCTCAGAAAAAGAACTAAATGAAACAGAGATTAGGAATATGCTTGATAAAAGTTTAAAGCAATGATCATAAAAACGCTTACCACGTGGAAGAGAAGAGTGGAAAAACTTAATGAGAATTTTGACAAAGAGAAGATATAAAAAAAATAACCAATCAGAGTTGAAGAATACAATAAGTGAAATAAAAATTACACTAGAGAGAATCAACAATATATTAGAGGATGCAGAAGAACAGATCACTGATCTAGAAGACAGGGTACTGGAAATACTGAGATGAACAGCAAAAAACAAAAACAAAACATGATAATTTTAATAAATGAGGATAGGGTAAAGGTCCTCTTAGATAAGACCAAATGAACAATCACATTGTAGGGGTCCCAGAAGAAGAAAGAAAAAGGCAAAGAACTTATTGGAAAAAATAATAGATGTAAACTTCTCTTTAGATGTAAACCTAACCTAGGAAGGAAAAGACATGTAGGTTCAGTAAGCATAGAGTTCCAAAAAAGCCCAAGAAGGTGTACTCTATGACATATAATAATTAAAATGTCAAAGGTTTAAGAGAGAAAAAGAGAATTTTAAAATCAGCAAGAAGTAAGTTACATACAGGGGAAACACCATAAGGCTGCCAGCTGATTTCTCAGCAGACCAGAAGTGAGTGGAATGATATATCAGAGTGCTGAAAGGAAAAAATCTACAATCGAAAATAGTCTATCCAGAAGGATTATCATTCAGAACTGAAGGAGAGATAGAATTCCCAGATAAATAAAAGTTAGGAGTACATCACCACTAAAGCATCCTTACAAGAAATCTTACAGTGAATTCTTTAAGTGGAAAAAAAAGTTCATAAGTAGAAGATAATTATAAATAAAATAATGAAAAATAAGGGGCACTTGGGTGGCTCAGTCTGTTAAGCACCCAACTCTTGATTTGGCTCAGGTCATGATGTCAGGGTTGTGACATCGAGCCCTACAAAAGGCTCCACACTGGCTTGGAGCGCACTTAAGATTCCCTCTTTCCCTCTCCCTCTGCCCTTTCCCACCACTTGTGAGCAAGCATGCTCCCTCCCTCTCTCTCTCTCTCTCTAACAACAACAAAAAAAAGTAAAATATTACAGCATATAAATAAAACATGGAAGGGGTAAGTAAAAAAGACGTTCTTTTAGAACTTCCAATGTATTCAAGCTTAAGTAACCATCAACTTAACAAAGACTGCTATATAATTAGAATACTATATGTGAATCTCGTGGTAACAACAAACACAACAGCTATAATAAATAAACAAAAAATAAAGAGAAAGAAAGACAAGTATAACACTACAGAAAGTAATCAATCACTAGGAAAGAGAGCAAGAGAAGAAAAAAGGACAGAGAAGACGTACAAAAGCAACTAGAAATAATTAACAAAATAGCAATAGACACATAACTATCAATAACTACTTTAAATGTAAATAGACTAAATTATATAATCAAAAGACAAAGGGGACAGAAAATTAAAAAAAGAGAGAGAGAGAGAGAGACCCATTTACACACTGCCTACAAGAGACTCCCTTCAGACCTAAAAACACATAGAGAATGAAAGTTAAAGGAAGTAAAAAGATATTCCATGCAAAAAAGTGAGAAAAAAGCCAGGGTAGCAATAATTATATCAAACAAAACAGACTTTAAAACTAAGAGTATAACAAGAGACAAGAAAGGACACTACATAATGATAAAGGGGACAATTCAAAAGGGGATATAACAATTGTAAATATCTATGCACCCAATGATGGAGCAGAAAAACACGTAATGCAAAAGTTAATATGGATAAAGGAAGAAATTGACAATTATACAATAGGATACTTTCACACCTCAGTTCCATCAATGGATGGTTCACCCAAGCAGAAAACCAATAAGGAAACACCACCTTTGAATGACACATTAGACCAGAAGGACTTAACAGATATATACAGTACATCCAATACCCAAAGAGCAAAATATACATTCTTTTCAAGTGCACAGGGAACATTCTCTATTATAGACCACATCTTAGGCCATAAAACAAGTCTCAATAAATTTAAGAAGACTGAAATCATATCATGCATCTTTTCTGACCAAAACAGTTTGAAACTAGAAATTAATCACAAGAAAAAACTGGAAAAAACACAAATAGGTGGAAGCTAAGACATGCCAATAGGTCACCAAAGAAACCAAAGAGAAAATTGAAAAATTCATAGAGACAAATGAAAATGAAAACACAATGGCCCAAAATCTTTGGGACAGAGCAAAAACACCTCTAAGAGGGAAATTTTTAGTGATTCAGCCTCCCTCAAGAAACGACATAAATCTCAAAGAAACAATCTAACCTTTACAACTAAAGGAACTAGAGCAAGAAGAACTAAGAAAGCCCACAGTTAGCAGGAGAAAGGAATTAATAAATATCAAAATAGAAATAAATGAAACAGAGACTAAAATCAAAACAAAAACAAAATAGAAAAGATCAATGAAACTAAGATGTGGTTCTTAGAAAACAAACAAAATTGAAAAACCTTTAGCCAGACTTATCACAAAACAAAATCAAACAGGAGAAAAATAAAATCAGAAATGAAAAAGAAGTGACATTCAACACCACAGAAATACAAAGAATTGTAAGACAACACTATAAAAAATTATATGCCAACAAGGTAGATAACCTAGAAGCAAAAGGTAAATTCCTAGATAAACAATCTCCCAAAACTGAATCAAGAAGACATAGAAAATCTAAACAGACTAATTTCTAGTAAGAAAATAAAACTGGTAATCAAAAAGCTCCCAACAAACAAAAGTCCAGCACCAGATGGCTTCACAGGCAAATTTTATCAAATATTTAGAGAATGAATACATATTCTCCTCAAACTAGTCCAAAAAATAAAATAGGAAAAAAACACAAAACCTTCCAAATATATTCTATGAGGCCAGCATTACCCCGATACCAAAGACACTACTAAAAAAAGAAAACTACTAGATCCCTGACACAGGTGCAAAAATCTCCAACAAAATATCAGCAAGCCACATTCAACAATACACTAAAAGGATGAGTCACCACAATCAAGTGGGTTTATTCCAGGGACATAATAACGGTTCAATATTAGCAAATCAATCAACGTGATATGTCACAATCAACAAAATTAAGGATAAAATCATTTGACCATCTCAATGGGTGCAGAAAAAGCATTTGACAAAATTCAACATCTGTTCATGATAAAAACTCTCAAATTAGGTTTATAGAGAACATACTTAAATATAATAAAGGCCATAAATGAAAAATCCATAGCTAACATCATACTCAATAGTGAAAAACAAAGAGCTTTTCCTCTAAGATCAGGAACAGGAGAAGCATGTCCACTCTTGCTACTTTTATTCAACATAATATTGGAAATTCTAGCCACAGCAATCAGAAAAGAAAAAGAAATAAAAGGTATCCAAATTACTAAGGAAGACATTAACCTGTCACTATTCGCAGATGACCTGATGCTACACATAGAAAACCCTAAATACCTCAGGGGCACCTGGGTGGCTTAGTAGTTAAGTGTCTGACTTCAGGTCAGGTCATGATCTCAGGTCCTGGGATCAAGCCCTGCATTAGGCTCTGTGCTCAGCAGGGAGTCTGCTATCCTTCTCCCTCTTCCTCTGTCCCTCCCCCTGCTCAAGTGCTCTAAATAAATAAATGAAATATTCAATGAAAAAAAAAGAAAACTCTAAAGACTCCACATAAAACTATTAAAAGTAATACATGAATTTAGTAAAGTTGAAGGATACAAAATTAATACACATACATCAGTTGCATTTCTATACAATAACAAAGTAGCAGAAAAATTAAAAAACAAATCCATTTACAATCCCAGTAAAAAGAATAAAATACCTACAAATAAACTTAACCAAAAAGGGAAGGACTTACTCTGAAAACTATAAAATATTAATGAAGAAATTAAAGATGACACAAACAAATAGAAAGATATTCCATGCTCATGCACTGGAAGAATATTGTTAAACTACCCCAAGCAATCTACAGATTCAATGCAATCCCTATCAAAATACCAATGGCATTTTTCACAGAATTACAACAAATATCCCTAAAACTTGTATGGAACCACAAAAGACCCTGAACAGCCAAAGCAATCTTGAGAAAGAAAAGCTGGAGGTATTACAGTCCCAGATTTCAAGGTACACTACAAAGCTATCGTAATCAAAACAGTATGGTACTGGCACAAAAACAGACACATAGATCATCGGAACAGAATAGAGTCCAGAAATAAACCCATGCTTACATGGTCAACTAATCTATGACAAAGGAGGCAGAAATATATAATAAAGAAAAGAGAGTCTCTTCAATAAATGGTGCTGGGAATACTAGACAGCTACATGCAAAAGAATGAAACTGGACCCCTTTTTCACATCATACACAAAAACAAACTCAAAATGGATTAAAGACCTAAACGTGAGACATGAAACCATAAAACTCCTAGAAGAAAACATAGTCAGTAATTCCTTTGACTTTGCCTTTGCAACATTTTTCTAAATAGGTCTCCTCAGGCAAGGGAAACAGAAGCAAAAATAAACTATTGGGACTACAACAAAATAAAAATGAAGGAAACCATCCACAAAAGGAAAAGGCAACCTAGTGAAGGGGAAAAGATATCTGTAAATGATATCTGGTAAGGCATTAATATCCAAAATATATAAAGAACTAATACAACTCAACACTGAAAAAACAAATAAATCTGATTAAAAATGGGCAGAGAACCTGAATGGACATTTTTCCAAAGACATACAGATGGCTAACAGACACACGGAAAGATGCTCAACATCACTAATCATCAGGGAAATGCAAATCAAAACTACAATGAGTTATCACCTTAACCTTGTCAGAATACCTAGAATCAAAAAGATAAGAATAACAAATGTTGGTGAGGATGTAGAGAAAAAGAAACCCTCACACGCTATTGCAATTGCTGCAGCCACTGTGAGAAACAGTTATGGAGATTCCTCAAAAAATTAAAAATAGAGTTACTGTATGATCCAGTAATTCCTCTAGTGGGTATTTACCCAGAGAAAACAAAAACACTAACTCAAAAAGATATATGCACCCGTTTACTGCATCATTACTTACAATAGCCAAGATATGGAAGAAACCCAAGTGTCCCCCAATAGATAAATGAATAAACAAGCTGGGGTATATCTACAACGGACTATTACTCAGCCATAAAAAAGAATGAGACCTTGCCATTTGCAACAACATGGACAGACCAAAAGAATATTACATTAAGTGAAATAAGTCAGACAAAGAAAGACAAATACTATATGACTTCACTTATATGTGGAATCTAAAAAGCAAAACAAATGAATAAACAAGCAAAAAAAGAGCAGAAACGGACCCATAAATAGAACACACCAATGGATGTAGTGGGGGAGGTGGGAGGGAGGCATGAGCAAAATGGGTGAAGGAGAGTGGGAGATACAAGTTTCTAGTTATGGAACAAATAAGTCACAAGGATAAAAGGTACAGCATAAGGAATAGAGTCAATGGTCTTATAATTAAAGTTGCATGATGACAGGTGGCAGCTACACTTGTGGTGAACACAGTATAATGTATAGACTTGTCAAATCATTATATTGTATGCACGAAACCAATGTAACATTATGTGTCAACTATACTTCAATTAAAAATATAAAATAAAAAAATTAAAATACAACAAATGACATATCAGAATTATGTACACAGAATAAAATAATTTATATATAACTAGTAGGTTTATAAGCAAATTTAGTAAGACTAATGAATACATAATCAATATAAAGAGTCAATTGTCTTCCTCTATATAGGCAAAAAGCTGAAAATAAAATTTTAAACTAAAATCATTTTCAAGAGCATCCAAAAATTCAAATTTTAGAAATAAACCTAATAAAAAGAAGTGAAAGAACTGTAAACAGAAAAATTGTAAGAGATTTTTAGTAAAACTAAACAAGACATAAAACAAGTAAGTGATAACCCTGTTAACAGATTGGAACTGATTATAATATAAACAAACTCTTGAGATGACATGACATGTCACTGAAACAACATGAACATCAGCAAAAACAGGCCCGGGTATTAGTTCTGAAGGCGGGGAAAGAACCGGTATTTTTGAAGTTCCTATCATATAATAGTGTCTTCTTTGTGCCAAGAACTTGAACATATACTGTCTCATTTAATCCTCCTAAGAACTCTATGAAACAAGTACTGATTTTTCTTCACGAATGAGGAAACTATGACATAGTGGGTGAGAAAGCCAGGATTCAAATGTAAGCTTATATGGCTACAAAACCTAAAAAGAAGTAAATCTTCATTCAAAGAATTTAAACACAAGCAAAAATCAAACAAACAAGGGCACCTGGATGGCTCAGCAGGCTAATCGTCTACCTTCAGCTCAGGTCATGATCTCAGGGTCCTGGGATTGAGCTCAGAGCCCATCTCCCCGCTCAGCAGGGAGTCCACTTGTCTCTCGCCCCTCCCCTGTTCATTCTCTTTCTCTTTCTCTCTCTCTCAAATAAACAAAATCTTTAAAACAAACAAAAAACAAATCCTGTCTGGATGTATGCTTCTAGGAAGATGGGGTATACAATCACTGGGAAAAATTGTTTCACAATTTCTTAAATAAACACGCAACTACCATCTGACTCAGCAATGGTACTCCAGGGCATTTATCCTAAAGAAATCAAAACTTATGTCCACAAAAAGAAACAAACAAAAATCAAAACAGACATACACAAAAAAAACAACTATTCATGAATGTTTACAGCAGTTTTATTCTTAACAGCTAAACACTAGAAAGAACTCAGTTATACTCATGGGTGAATGGTCAAAACAAACTCTCGTACATCCATATCATGGAGCACTACTCAGCAATAAAGAGGCACAACTGATACACACAACAATCTGGATCAATCTCCAGGGAATTATGCTGAGTGGGAAAAAAGCCAATCTTGAAAGTTTACATATTGTTTGATTTCATTTATATCACATTCCTGTACTGATAAAATTAAAGAAGTAGAGAAGAAATTAGTAGTTGCCGGGGTGAAGGTGGAGAGGAATAGAAGTGATGGTTGCTATAAAAAGGCAACATGAGATATCCCTGTGGGATGCGACTGTTCTCTATCTTGATTATGTCAATATCCTGGTTGTGACATTGTACTACAGTTTTTTTAACATGTTACCATTAAGGAAAACTGGGCAAAGCATATGCATGATCTCTTTGCATTATCTCTCACAACAGTATGTGAATTTACAATGATCTCAAAATAAAATTTAATTTAAAAAAATGGGAAAACAGTCTGGCTTAACACATAGCAATGGATTTCAAAGTGTGGAAGAATGAGGTCCACAAAGATAACACTCCAAGACCATGTAGACAGTGACAGGTAAAACACGTATCTGGGTCTTTGCCTCCTTTTATGCACCCCCTCTGCTTCAGAGCTAAATCACAGTGAAAATGTCTATTTTAAACAGACAAAACATTTGCCCTGAAAAGAATTTCACTTAAAAAATAAGTAATTATCTAATGAACTTTATTCCTGAATTTCATTCTTTCATGCATTCAACAAAAATATATTTGGGTGTTAACATGGAGCAGACACTGCACTAGGCTCTGGAAACATTGTAAAAAAAAAAAAAAAAGACGCAGTTTTGAAGAAATACTATAGGGAAAGTACTAGGTGTTAAGGAAATTTGGAGGTTTGGAAGGCTTCCTAAGAGATATATACATCAAAGCTGAGACATCAAGAGTACACAATAACCAGATGAGAAGCATATACAAAGGCCCTGATTTGGAAATAAAAGGCAAAGAGCAGGTAGGAATTCTTAGTCTTCATTTTACTCGACCTATCAGTAAATCATTCCTTCCTCATTAAATCACGTTTTTCACTTAGATTCTACAACACCACATCCCCATGGTTTCTATCCTCCTTCAACAGTCATTCCTGCTCAGTTT